>NC_069500.1:1291109291-1291396791 GCF_027579735.1 Bombina bombina | reverse complement strand
AGCACAGTTCTATAGATCTATTGATATACAAGAAATAATAAAAACAAAATCACTAAATTATCAACAAGGTGTTAATCATTTCAAAAATAGAACATCAACAAGAAAACACAGCAAACCAAAGAAAAAAAGTTTTAAATAATTAAATTCTTCTGGTCAAAAAAAAAATTCTTACTCCTATTTTGCTTATTATATTTGACATTCAAAACTTAGCAGTTAATTGGAAATATAAAGCCTGACATGGAAGAAAAGGAACAAAATATCAGTCTCATTAATTAGTACTTCTGTAATTTATTTTCCAGTGTCTAGAGAAAAAGGAGTACTCCAAGGAGGGAAGCTTTAATAAGGGAAGGGGGGGGGGGCAATGCAGTTGTATTAACATTTCAAAAAATAAAAGTAAATATGTCCCTTTTTAGTGGTTTAAGATAGGTAGCTGCATAACTGGATTTATGATTTTGCTCCAGATCTGCTAATAACCTTCCTAGAACATTAAATAAGGAAGCTCCTGGTAACTACAGACCTGTTAGTCTGACTTCAGTTAAGATTAAAAAACAAAATAGTGTTTACTGTATAAATAAAAAAAAAAACACAATATTGAAGACACAAAGGAAGGTCATATCAGGCTAATTTGTTTATGGTTTTAATTATATTATTTAAATTATAATATTGGGTATGGCAGCAGATGCAAATTATCTCGTTTTTAGCAACACATTTCATAATGTCCCCAACACACACACACACGGCATAAACAAATTTTATTTATAAAGAATCAATTGAAGGATAGCTAAGTGAGCAGCAAATGGTCTAAAGGTTATGTGGCAAAAGAGTGTTTTACTGAATAATATGTATTCTCCACTAATAAAGAATATATAATAATTGTCATTCAAGGGTGAAAAGGTTAAATGTTACAAAATAGAGCACAGGACATAAAAGTAGCCCAAAGTACAAAATAATATATTTGGGTTGTAAATGCACAAATGGGTAATAATTAAACTTTCATGATTAAAAATGAGCATGCAATTTTAAGACACTTTGAATTTGAAATTCACTTATTTTATCAAAGGTTCTTTGTTTTTTTGGTATCATTTGTTGAGAAGCGTATGCACATATCCTCAGCAGTATCATTGCACTTCACTGGAACTAGCTGGTGATTGGTGGCTACACACATTTGTGCCTCGTCGTTGGCTTACCCGTATGTGTTCAGCTAGCTCCCAGGATAGCAATGCTACCTAAATTACTTAAAGGACCACTAAATGCAGCAGAATTTAATTGACAAATACACACAAAAAAGACAATACAATACCACTTTTAATTCGAAATGAGCAGTAGAATATTTTCTGGGAAACCTAATTTTCCCTCCCCTGTATCATGTGACAACCATCAGCCAATCACAAAATGCATATATTTATAGACTGAGCACTTTAGCACATGCTCAATAGATGCTGGTGCCTCAGAAAGTGTGAATATATAAAAAGAATGCGCACGTTTTGATAATGGAAGTATATTGGGGGGGGGGGAAGTAAAATTGCATACTTTATCTGAATTGTGAAACTTTAATTTTTAGTGGGCCTTTAAGAATTATAATTTCAGATAATTAAATATATACACAATGCCTTCTTGCAGCAGGAAAATGCAGGAAAATATTTAGTTGTAGAAATATTAGCAGCAGAAACAAGTACTTGCTGCTACTCTTAAGTTCACTAATATGATATCACCTGGAATATTGCTTACAATTTCAGAAACATGCAAAGGTTAAAGGCATAAATAGAGTCAGTCCACAGAGCACTACTTATTACTGGGACCTAGCAGAACACAGCTGGTGAGTCAGTTATAAGAGGCATACGTGTGCAGACACTAATCAACTCCCAGTTCATTGCTGTACCTGAGCCTACCCAGAAATACATTCAAGAAAGGATACAAAGAGAACAAAGTGAATTTGATAATATAAGTACATTGAAAGTATCTTAAAATTGCATTCTCTATCTGAACCATGAACATTTAATTTTGACATTCATATCCCCTTTAACAAAGGCAGCATGTTTTATAGAAGACAAGGAATTAATAGTTGTTTATGCAAAAAAAATAAAATTAAAAAGAACAAAAACTGAACAAATTAGATATAAATTCAATATCATTTTTAAACCGAAGTTCTTTATGTTAGTGTGGTTGGTAATAAACACAGAAAGTGGCTTTAGTGGAAAGTCTGATATTAGTAAAAGAATACAGGAAGTTTAGGAGAGGTTAAGAGACAGTGAACAGTAATTATACCTTCACATTCTCAAACCAGTGGGTAGGATACATCAATCATCTGGACATGGGGGGGCAGAAGCGCGAGGGAATCTATTCAGGGTGTCATATGAAGACATGCTAGTTATATGAGAAAATGTAGAAGAGTGTTAGAGCAAATAATTTAAATAGATGATGGGTGTCTAAAAAAAAGAATATTTATGTAGGTAATGTAAAATAAAATGAAAACTGCAAGTCGAAGCTTAAGTACTTATCTACAGATTTTTTTAAAAACATTTTGGAATTGCATGCGAAGAAATACGTAAACATGCTGTCTAATTGAATATAATCACAAACATAGAATATTTGTAAAATTCTCTTTAGCGTCTTTCTGCTTTGTAGATTGATGATAATGTTTAAATGATAAAGATTGTTATAAATACATTTTTAGATCAGCGAGACAACTGTGAATGGTAAGATTTAAAAACAAAAGCAAAACTGTGAATGGAAACTTGATTCCCGCCAACATTTTCAAAGAGACATTAAATCCAAGATTTTTCTTTCAATATTCAGGTAGAGAATATAAATGTGAGCAACATTCCAATTTACATCTATTATCTAATTTGCTTCATTCTTTAGATATTCTTTGTTGAAGAAATAGCAATGCACATGAGTGAGCCAATCACACAAGGCATCTATGTGAAGCCACAAATCATTAGCTACTGAACCTATTTAGATATGCTTTTCAGCAAAGGATATCGAGAGAATAAAGCTAATTAGATAATAGAAGTAAATTAGAAAGTTGCTTAAAATTGCATACTCTTTCTAAATCATGAAAGAATAAAATTTGGGTTTCATGTCCCTTTAACATAATCTCAAGATGTTTCTGTTGTGCTGCTATAGAATAACATATCAGCCTCAATGTTGTTTTTTAAACAAATTAACATCCTTTTTACTGTAATTGTTTTTAAACAGCCAAGCTCCACCCACCATTTGCCTTAATTGGAGGAACCAATCTGGGCTTTTGTCTGAAGACCGCAAGGCAAGCCCCCATTATAGTAAGTATAAAGTACATTGTTTTGCAGTTATCAGTTAAAGCAAAAAAGGGATGTATATGTAGCAGGGTTAGCCTTGAGAAGTCAGAAGTGTGCATTACAAGTTCTTGAAATTGGAAAGTGCTCTCAAATGTTCAGAACTAAAGTACATGAAAAGGGGGGCAAAAACATAATTTATGTAAGAACTTACCTGATAAATTCATTTCTTTCATATTAGCAAGAGTCCATGAGCTAGTGACGTATGGGATATACATTCCTACCAGGAGGGGCAAAGTTTCCCAAACCTTAAAATGCCTATAAATACACCCCTCATCACACCCACAATTCACTTTAACGAATAGCCAAGAAGTGGGGTGATAAAAAAGGAGCGAAAGCATCAAAAAAATAAGGAATTGGAATAATTGTGCTTTATACAGGGAGTGCAGAATTATTAGGCAAGTTGTATTTTTGAGGATTAATTTTATTATTGAACAACAACCATGTTCTCAATGAACCCAAACAACTCATTAATATCAAAGCTGAATAGTTTTGGAAGTAGTTTTTAGTTTGTTTTTAGTTATAGCTATTTTAGGGGGATATCTGTGTGTGCAGGTGACTATTACTGTGCATTATTATTAGGCAACTTAACAAAAAACAAATATATACCCATTTCAATTATTTATTTTTACCAGTGAAACCAATATAACATCTCAGCATTCACAAATATACATTTCTGACATTCAAAAACAAAACAAAAACAAATCAGTGACCAATATAGCCACCTTTCTTTGCAAGGACACTCAAAAGCCTGCATCCATGGATTCTGTCAGTGTTTTGATCTGTTCACCATCAACATTGCGTGCAGCAGCAACCACAGCCTCCCAGACACTGTTCAGAGAGGTGTACTGTTTTCCCTCCTTGTAAATCTCACATTTGATGATGGACCACAGGTTCTCAATGGGGTTCAGATCAGGTGAACAAGGAGGCCATGTCATTAGATTTTCTTCTTTTATACCCTTTCTTGCCAGCCACGCTGTGGAGTACTTGGACGCGTGTGATGGAGCATTGTCCTGCATGAAAATCATGTTTTTCTTGAAGGATGCAGACTTCTTCCTGTACCACTGCTTGAAGAAGGTGTCTTCCAAAAACTGGCAGTAGGACTGGGAGTTGAGCTTGAGTCCATCCTCAACCCGAAAAAGCCCCACAAGCTCATCTTTGATGATACCAGCCCAAACCAGTACTCCACCTCCACCTTGCTGGCGTCTGAGTCAGACTGGAGCTCTCTGCCCTTTACCAATCCAGCCACGGGCCCATCCATCTGGCCCATCAAGACTCACTCTCATTTCATCAGTCCATAAAACCTTAGAAAAATCAGTCTTGAGATATTTCTTGGCCCAGTCTTGACGTTTCAGCTTGTGTGTCTTGTTCAGTGGTGGTCGTCTTTCAGACTTTCTTACCTTGGCCATGTCTCTGAGTATTGCACACCTTGTGCTTTTGGGCACTCCAGTGATGTTGCAGCTCTGAAATATGGCCAAACTGGTGGCAAGTGGCATCTTGGCAGCTGCACGCTTGACTTTTCTCAGTTCATGGGCAGTTATTTTGCGCCTTGGTTTTTCCACACGCTTCTTGCGACCCTGTTGACTATTTTGAATGAAACGCTTGATTGTTCGATGATCACGCTTCAGAAGCTTTGCAATTTTAAGAGTGCTGCATCCCTCTGCAAGATATCTCACTATTTTTTACTTTTCTGCGCCTGTCAAGTCCTTCTTTTGACCCATTTTGCCAAAGGAAAGGAAGTTGCCTAATAATTATGCACACCTGATATAGGGTTTTGATGTCATTAGACCACACCCCTTCTCATTACAGAGATGCACATCACCTAATATGCTTAATTGGTAGTAGGCTTTCAAGCCTATACAGCTTGGAGTAAGACAACATGCATAAAGAGGATGATGTGGTCAAAATACTCATTTGCCTAATAATTCTGCACTCCCTGTACAAAAAATCATAACCACCACAAAAAAGGGTGGGCCTCATGGACTCTTGCTAATATGAAAGAAATGAATTTATCAGGTAAGTTCTTACATAAATTATGTTTTCTTTCAGGTAATTAGCAAGAGTCCATGAGCTAGTGACGTATGGGATAATAAATACCCAAGATGTGGAACTTCCACGCAAGAGTCACTACAGAGGGAGGGATAAAATAAAGACAGCCAATTCCGCTGAAAAATTAGTCCACAACCCAAATTAAAAAAGTTTCAATTTTTATAATGAAAAAAACTGAAAATATAAGCAGAAGAATCAAACTGAAACAGCTGCCTGAAGTACCATTCTACCAAAACTGCTTCTAAAGAAGAGAAAACATCAAAATGGTAGAACATAGTAAAAGTATGCAAAGAAGACCAAGTCATTGCTTTGCAAATCTGATCAACAGAAGCTTCATTCTTAAAAAGCCGAGGAAGTAGAAACTTACCTAGTAGAATGAGCCATAATCCTCCGAGGCGGGAATCCACCCGACTCCAAATAACCATGATGAATCAAAAGTTTAAGCAAGATGCCAAATAAATGGTAGAAGCCTTTTGACCTTCCTAACACCAGAAAAGATAACAAATAGACTAGAAGACTATCTGAAATCTGAATAGCTTCAACATAAGATTTCAAAACTCTTACCATATCCAAAGAATGTAAGAATCTTACCAAAGAAGTCTTAGTAAAAGACAATAATGCCTCCCTAATGTTGATAGAAATCACAACTTTAGGTAAAAATTGAAATGAGGATAGCAAAAACCACCTTATCCTGATGAAAAAAATCAGAAAAAGGAGACTCACAAGAAAGAACAGATAATTAAAAATTGTTCTAGCTGAATAGATGTCTAAAAAGAACAATACTTTCCATAAAAGTAAATAATGTCTAGAGAAAACATATGCTCAAATAGAAGAGCCTGTAAAGCCTTTAGAACCAAATTAAAACTCCAAGGAGGAGAAATTGGCTTAATGACAGGTTTGATAAGAACCAAAGCCTGAACAAAATAATGAATAACAGGAAGGAACATTTCCTTACCCTGATGAAAAATCAGAAAAGGAGATCCACAAGAAAGAGAGGAAAACTCAGAAACTCTTCTAGCAGAAGAGATAACCAAAAGGAACAATACTTTCCAAGAAAGTAATTTTAATGTCCAGAGAACGCAAAGGTTCAAACGGAGGAGCCTGTAAAGCACTCAGTACCAATACAAACCAAAGCCTGTACAAAACAATGAATATCAGAATGAATAGCAATCTTTCTGTGAAAAAGAACAGAAAGAGTAGAGATTTGTCCTTTCAATAACTTGCAGACAAAACCTTATCTAAACCAACCTGAAAAATTGTAAAATTCTAGGAATTCTAAAAGAATGCCAAAAGAATTTATGAGAAGAACACCAAGAAATGAAAGTCTTCCAAACTCGATAATAAATCTTTCTAGAGATAGATTTACAAACCTGTAACATAATATTAATCACTGAGTCAGAGAAACCTCTATGACTAAGAATCAAACGTTCAATCTCCATATCTTCAAATTTAATGATTTGAGATCCTGATGGAAAAATGGGCCTTGAGATAAAAGGTCTGGTCTTAACGGAAATGTCCAAGGTTGGCAACTGGCCATCCGAATGAGATCCGCATACCAAAACCTGTGAGGCCATGCTGGAACCACCAGCAGTACAAACGAACGCTCCATTAGAATTTTTGAAGAACTAGAGGTGGAAGATATAGACAGAATGATAATTCC
Source organism: Bombina bombina (assembly GCF_027579735.1). Classification (NCBI taxonomy): domain Eukaryota; kingdom Metazoa; phylum Chordata; class Amphibia; order Anura; family Bombinatoridae; genus Bombina; species Bombina bombina. The sequence goes on along the minus strand of NC_069500.1, from coordinate 1,291,389,768 downwards.
AAGGAAATGCATACGCTACTTCCACCTGAGGATCCTTCGGATCTGAAATAGGCCCCTGGGAAATTCCTTGTTAAGACGAGAGGCCAACAGATCTATTTCTGGAAGCCACTACATCTGAAAAATTGAAAAACATATCTGGGTAAAGACCATTCTCGCCGATGTAAAGCTTGATTAACAGAGATAATCCGCTTCCCAAACGTCTATACCTGGGAAAAGGACCCCAGAATTTAGATAGGAGCTGGATTTAGCCCAAGCAAATATCCGAAATACTACACCCTGATGATTGACATACACCACAGATGTGATAATGTCTGAAAAAAACAATAAACGTCTCTTCTTCAAAAGAAACCAACTGAAGAACTCTGGGAATGCACGGAGTTCCAAAATATCAAATGGTAATCTCGCCTCCTGAGATTTCCAAACCCCTTGTGCTGACAGAGAACCTCAGACAGCCTCCCAACCTAAAAGACTCGCATCTATAGAGATCATGGTCCAGGTTTAAAGAATCGAAGAGACCTGTAGAACTAAATGATGGTGATCTTAACCACCAAATCAAAGATAGATAAACATAGAATTCGAAGATTTAAAAAGTGAAATCCTAGAATCCCTGCACCATTATGCAGCATAAAAAACTGGAAAGGTTTTCTATGAAAATGAGCAAAGGGAAATGAATCCAATGCTGCAGCCATAACACCTAAATTTCCATGCATATATAGCAACTGAAGGAAATAATAGAGACTGAAGGTACCGACAGACGGAACCCAATAAGAATCTAGCACAAACTTACTTCACCACCTCCACGGGAGGCAAAGTTTGTAAAACTGATTTGTGGGTGTGGTGAGGGGTGTATTTATAGGCATTTTAAGGTTTGGGAAACTTTGCCCCTCCTGGTAGGAATGTATATCCCATACGTCACTAGCTCATGGACTCTTGCTAATTACATGAAAGAAATAAATAAAGTATACTGCAAAGTTGTTTCATTATGCATATCTATACATTTTATATTAACTTCACAAGGTGTTTAAATGTCCCTTTAATCTGCTTTTATTAATTTGTGGCACAGAAAAAAATCACCACTTTAGAGAAAAACTGAAAAACAGCTATTTAGTTTTCAATGTGAGTTATATGTTGACCTCCGGATCAAGAAGAAAACGACAGAGTGATGACCGATGAAAGGGAATTTCTATAATGTTACATAAATAGAAGTTTTTCAACAACACAAAAAACATATGCAGTGCTTTGGTTGTACAAACATATTCAAAAAATGCTGATAAATGGTCCAGCCAATCTGGTGAAGGTCTTATCGTGTAAAAGGCCGAACAATGCTTACAAAAACAAAAAAAAAGGTATATTGAAGTTGTTGTTAGAGTTTTCATCTGCAGATACGCTTCTGGAATAGCTCTGATGTGGTTACTAAATGTGTCAGTTCACAAGAGAGCTAGATTAGTGCACACAATCATAAGAATCTGTGGAAAATAACTTACCAAGGGCCAGATTACAAGTGGAGTGCTAATTAACACTCCCGCTTGAGCATTAATTGCGCTAGAAGAAAGCTTTTTGCGCTCGTCCGGTTGCACTTGTATTATGAGTTGAAAGTAAACTGTTTTCACTCGCACCCTAACCTGTTGAGGGCAAAAAGCCAAAAATAGAATATTTTGTGCACATTCATGTATTCCCGATAGAAGTCAACGGAGAGAAAAAAGTGGGAAAAACACCTTATAGAAAGAAGAAAAAAGCGGCTGCACACTGCCGAGTATAAGAATTAAAAAATATATATCTTTATTCGTCCAGGGGTAAAAATATGAAATACATGAAGTACAAAAAAGAAAGAACTTCCTTACATGTTTTGTGCCCGTACTTGGCACTTAATCATAGGAGTGAAGTTAGGGATACAACCCCTGCTATTTAAAGGGGAAGTACCCAATCATGATCAAGATGTTAAACACATAGGATAAAGTGTAAAAACAACTTGCAAACACCTAACACAAGCTCAATATATGGAAGAGATAAAAATTTCTACTTATAAGAATATAAGCCATTATTTAAATGAAAAGAAAAAAAAAAAGAAAGAAACAATCCAATTACAACTTGCAAACCCCTACCACAAAATAACTCTCCATAAGTACATAATTTCTAAACATTGCATGTGCAAGGAATATCCCCCTGGTATGGGTTATTATACATTATGCTTTGAGGCAATATAAGTCACACTAAAAATGAATTACATTTAAGGTGGTATCTTTTTTGATATTTCATCCAATGCTTATATGAAATGTAAAGTGAAAAACATAATTTATGTAAGAACTTACTTGATAAATTCATTTCTTTCATATTAGCAAGAGTCCATGAGCTAGTGACGTATGGGATATACATTCCTACCAGGAGGGGCAAAGTTTCCCAAACCTCCAAATGCCTATAAATACACCCCTCACCACACCCACAAATCAGTTTAACGAATAGCCAAGAAGTGGGGTGATAAGAAAAAAGTGCGAAAGCATAAAAAATAAGGAATTGGAATAATTGTGCTTTATACAAAAAAATCATAACCACCATAAAAAGGGTGGGCCTCATGGACTCTTGCTAATATGAAAGAAGTGAATTTATCAGGTAAGTTCTTACATAAATTATGTTTTCTTTCATGTAATTAGCAAGAGTCCATGAGCTAGTGACGTATGGGATATAAATACCCAAGATGTGGAACTTCCACGCAAGAGTCACTAGAGAGGGAGGGATAAAATAAAGACAGCCAATTCCGCTGAAAAATAATCCACAACCCAAAAAAGTGAAACAAATTGAAACTATAAGCAGAAGAATCAAACTGAAACAGCTGCCTGAAGTACTTTTCTACCAAAAACTGCTTCAGAAGAAGAAAACACATCAAAATGGTAGAATTTAGTAAAAGTATGCTAAGAAGACCAAGTAGCTGCTTTGAAAATTTGATCAACTGAAGCTTCATTCCTAAACGCCCAGGAAGTAGAAACTGACCTAGTAGAATGAGCTGTAATTCTTTGAGGCAGAGTTTACACTTAACTTTGGTAGATCCAGCATCAGGCAGCGAATTTCCAGAAGTAGCTTCTGATTCAGGGGTCAACCTGAGACATCTTGCAATATGTAATAGAAAAAACAACATATAAAGCAAAATTTATCACATTCCTTAAATGACAGTTTCAGGAATGGGAAAGAATGCCAATGAACAAGCTTCTAGCAACCAGAAGCAAATAAACAATGAGATTTCCATGTTGGGTTTAAAAGCTATCCGGTACTTTTTGGATATAGCAACACAATACTCAGTTGAGTTCAAACTGTTTTTTCTGTGAAATTGTTGAATTTTTACTTAAACACAATTGTTTCATGTTCAATAATGAGTATTTCATATAGGTTTGTGGTACGGCGATGGGGGCAAAATTTGCCCCCTCGTTCGCCAACTTGTTTGTAGCTTGGTGGGAGGATCTATATCTTTACACCATGTCTAATCCCTTTGCAAACAACATTATAAAATATATGAGATTCATTGACGATCTCATATTCATTGTACAAGATCCCTTTGAACTAAGTACTTTTCTGGAATATATTACTACTAATGACCTTAATCTTAAATTTACAGGAGAATTGCAACAATATAAAATATGCTTTTTGGATTTAGTACTTATTGGAAATCCAGATAATGGGACCATACTAACAGACACATATCTGAAGACCGCAGCAGGTAACACTATTTTACATGCTAAATCATGCCATCCTACTCATCTTATACGCTTAATACCTAAGGCACAGTACATACGTATGAGAAGAAACACTAACTCCAATGATAATTTCTATTTACAAAGTAGTGAACTAACGAATAGATTGAAACAGAGAGGGTATTCAGCAAAGGTTTTGAATAAATCTTTTGAACAAGTGAAACATAAAACACAACAAGAATTGATAGACAATAAGAGAGAAGATAAAGATTTTTGAAAAGATAAAATAGTGTTTACTACTGAATATTCAAAACAGTTTAATGATATTAGTACCATTTTGAGAAAACATCTACATATCTTGAAGGAAGACGAATCACTAGGGGATGTCCATGAAATTTGCAAATTTGTTGCAAAAAAACCTCCTACCCTAGGGACTTGACTGGCCCCCAGTATGATTAATACATCTTGTTCAGAGGACAGTGATTGGATCAGGAAAAAAGGCACATACAAATGTGCTACTAGATCCTGTATAACGTGTGGAGTAATTAATCAGAGTGACAATTTTTCAAGTTCTGTTACCCAGGAAAGATTTAATATTGAATTCTACGCTAATTGCAGGACAGAATTTATTATATATTTATTGGAGTGCTCTCTTTGTTCCCTTCAATATGTTGGTCAAACGACCAGGGAACTCAGATCACGTATCAGAGAGCATATTAGGGACACGAAGAATTATAACAAAGATTCAGCAGTAGCGAGACACTTCAATCTAGTTCACATGACCCATAGAGCACATCTTACAGTTAAAGCAATAGATAAAATTCATTCTATTAAAACGTGAACTCTATTGGATTTATAGATTAAAAACTATTTCCCCTTTAGGTTTAAATAGGTAATGGGATATGTCATACTTTGTCAATTAATCTCATATTTTCTCATTAGAGTCTAGTTACATATATACGTATATATATATATATATATATATATATATATATATATATATATTTACCAATTTTTCTACCATTATTTTATATACGGGGTCTCTTGTGATACTGGATTTTCACTTTACATTTCATATAAGCATTGGATGAAATATCAAAAAGATACCACCTTAAATGTAATTAATTTTTAGTGTGATTTATATTGCCTCAAAGTTCAAAATTCCTTACACATGCAATGTTTAAAAATTATGTACTTATGGAGAGTTATTTTGTGGCAGGGGTTTGCAAGTTGTAATTGGATTGTTTCTTTCTTTTTTTTTTTTTTCCTTTTTTTTTTTTAAATAATGGCTTATATTCTTATAAGTAGAAATTTTTATCTCTTCCATATATTGAGCTTGTGTTAGGTGTTTGCAAGTTGTTTTTACACTTTATCTTATGTGTTTAACATCTTGATCATGATTGGGTACTTCCCCTTTAAATAGCAGGGGTTCTAAACCGAACTTCACTCCTATGATTAAGTGCCAAGTACAGGCACAAAACATGTAAGGAAGTTCTTTCCTGCAGCCTTTTTTGTACTTCATGTATCATGTTTTTACCCCTGGACGAATAAAGATATATATTTTTTAATTCTTATACTCTGCAGTGTGCAGCCGCTTCTTTCTTTTTTCTACATTTTGCCTCACAGCAGCGGAACCGGCTGCTTACTGCAGTGTGCACCCCCTGTGCTCCACTCCTACATTCCTCCCAACTACTTCCGGTGGCGTCTTCAGCCTCTTTGGGACCTTGGAGCGGTTTTGCGATCGTGGACTTGTATGAGGAAAAACATCTTACTCTCGCGCAAACCTTTTCGCATATTCTCATGTGCAATAAGCCAAAATGTTCCAATGTTCTGCACATAGCAGAATATATTCTATTTATTCATAAATAAATATTTATATATATATATATATGTGATTTTTTTAATACAATATATATCTATACTTTTATATACACATGGTTTTATATATATACATAAAAAAGTGCACTCACGACAACAGACATATGGCTCAAAACCATTTTTAGCCTGTTCTATGGCAATTTACCACCTGGGTGCAGCTTTTTAGCCCAGTAATGCTTTTCACAGAGTAGAACTTTACTGTAGTATATCAGTCTGATCCCGCCTATTATGGTCAGTCCAGCACCAAAATACCAGGCAATTCCTCTTTGAACAAGGAACACAGCAACCACAGATGATCGTTTCTTCCTTCATTGGGCCTCGTCAGTGAGGTGTAGCCATATTCCTCTAAGCACACTGAGCAAGGAGTCCACGTCTGGTTGCCCCTTTTTCCCCATAGGGAGACTAAATACATATAGAAAGAAGTGCACTCACAGGAACGAACAACTGGCTCAAAACCATTGTTAGCCTGTTCTATGGCGATTTACCACCTGGGTGCAGCTTTTTAGCCCAGTAATGCTTTTCACAGAGTAAAACTTTCCAGTAGTATATCAGTCTGATCCCACCTATTACGGTCAGTCCAGCGCCGAAATACCAGGCAATTCCTCTCTGAACAAGGAACTCATCAACCCCAGGCGGGAACTCAGCAACCCCAGGCGATTGTTTCGGCCTTCATTGCACTCACAGGAACGAACAACTGGCTCAAAACCATTGTTAGCCTGTTCTATGGTGATTTACCACCTGGGCGAATTGCCTGGTATTTCGAGGCTGGACTGACCATGTTGGCGGGATCAGATTGATATACTACAGGAAAGTTTTCCTCTGTGAAAAGCACAATTGGGCAGAAGGAAGCTACTTCCAGGTGGCAACCGGGCCATAGAACAAGCTGTTCGGATACATTTGGGTTACATTGAGGCCTTTTGTATTATCCTATTCTGACTATTGTGGCTTATGTGCTTTTACTTACCTCATAAAGATTGAGGTTTTTAAGTGTGAGTGGGAGACCTTGGGGGCACCTGTATTGTGGGGTTCTTAATAAAACTTGCTTCACTATTTTGGGACCTCTGTCTTTTTGTCTCCCTCTTCATTACATGAGCCATCAACGCTTTCAGAGAGGATCGTAAATACTACCTCAGAATACAGCAATTGGCGAATACAGCTTCAGGTCCCTATTAGAACGGATCCAAATAACAGGAGCTGCAGAGACCTACAGGGATTATCTTTTAAAGGGTGAATACTTACCTCATATCGATTGAGGTTCTCTAAGTAAGTGTTTAGATATAGGGGAGCCTCTTTCCCTGCAATTATCATTATATGTCCACAGAGATTTTGGCACAGAACAAAAGACTTTTTTTCTATATATATATATATACAGTATATATATACATATATATATATAAAAATATCTATAAATACATAGAACATATTCAACTATGTGCATATTAATACATATGTACAAATACATAAACACACACACACATATATATATATATATATATATACACACTTACATTTTTAAACATGTATATGTATGTCCACGGTAAAGCCCTTTGTCTGCCTGAGATCTTTGAGCTTTTATAACTTTTGTGTGCAATATTGTTTTTCATTTTTTTTATTAGATGCTGTAATTAAGAGTGTAACTGTACTTTCTAATGTATTAGTTTTGTGCAACTTTTTAGTTAAATACATAGAACATATTCAACTATGTGCATATTAATACATATGTACAAATACATAAACACACACACACATATATATATATATATATATATACACACTTACATTTTTAAACATGTATATGTATGTCCACGGTAAAGCCCTTTGTCTGCCTGAGATCTTTGAGCTTTTATAACTTTTGTGTGCAATATTGTTTTTCATTTTTTTTATTAGATGCTGTAATTAAGAGTGTAACTGTACTTTCTAATGTATTAGTTTTGTGCAACTTTTTAGTTTCGTGAAATAGTTAACCAGAGCTCTGAGGACGCGGTAATCATTCTAGCGTAAATTGCAATTGCGCTCAATCAATTGTGTTTACTTTCAATTCATAATACAAGCGGTAAGGCCGACAAACGCAAACGTTTTTTGGAGCAGGCCCTTTAAGACATATACTAAATACTATATAATAGTATTTAGTATATGACATTCCCTGTTGGCTTCAATTCATAAACATAAGGTCAAGGGAAACTTACATTTGTTATCAAATATATTAAGGGGCTTAGCAAAGCTGAGGCTGTGAGTATTTTTTTTTTTTTTTTTTCAAAATAAGCTTTATTGGCGAAATGGTATAACAAAGAAGGCAATCAAATAAACATGTTCAATACAAAACAGTATACAGTCGTTATGTGGTTTTTGCCATAACATAGTCATTCAAAAGTCTTTCGCGATATACTAGATATTCAAGTATACTCTAACAGTCTAGATAATGACATCAGGTATATAAGGTACAAAGTCACTTCATACCGACTGCACATAGAAAAAACTTTTGACATAGACTGTTTGCATGCCGAGAACCATTGCAACAGATGATTCTCAGCTTAAGGAGTAGAAAATGCATAATGAAAGAAAAGATATAGATTTACAATATGGATTCATGAGAACAGGTCAATGGTAAAAATCTCGTTTCCACAGTTTTTTAACACAGCACTGTGGGATAAATCGTTCTCGGTGTGTTTGGTCTCTAACAGACTGGAAAAAGAGTTTGGAAGAGGCTGTGAGTATTTTTTATAAGAAAAATTAAAAAACAAGGGGTCGTGATCTCAAGCTGAAGGGTAGTATATGCAGGAGTAATTTGAGGAGGCACTTCTTTACAGAAGGGGTGATTGATTGATAGAATAAACTTCCACAAGAGTTGGTAATGACAAACAATGTGGGGGACTTTAAAGTGAAGGTCAATTTTGATGAATTAGTGCTCGTTTTTTAATAATCCTATTAAAAACAAGGGCACTTTAATTAATCAAAATTGACATTTCATTAGTTTTCTTCAAAAACTTACCTTTTAATCATGATATTCGCTGCTGCGCTTCCACCGCCCATCGTAAGCCCTCTTTGCGGGTCCAAAATGACGAATCCGGCTTCTTCCAATCACAACTTTGCCTCAGGCCATGATTCCCCCGTGGGGGGAAGCCGCGATTGGAGGAAGCCGGATTCATCATTTCTGGCATATGAAGAGGCTTTCGATGGCCGGGGGAATCGCTGGAGCGGCTGTCAGGATTAAAAGGTAAATTTTTAAAGAAAACGAGTCAATGTATTAAAGTGCCCTTGTTTTTAATAGGATTATTAAAAAACAGGCACTAATTCATCAAAATTGACCTTCACTTTAAGAATGCCTGGGATAAGAATAAGGCCTATCCTACAAACTACATAGTTTGTACTTTTAGGAAATAATGGGCAGACTTCATCAAAATTGACCTTCACTTTAAGAATGCCTGGGATAAGAATAAGGCCTATCCTACAAACTACATAGTTTGTACTTTTAGGAAATAATGGGCAGACTTGTTGGGCTTATGGTTATCTGCCGTCAAAATCTATGTTTCTATGCTTGTATGAAGAAGTCATTTTATAGTAAGCAGAATCCTTGTTTTCTCTTATTCTTGTGATTATGCATTATGTACTGATATGCATTATGCGCTTCCTCCGCCCATCGTAAGCCCTCTTCGCGGGTCCAAAATGACGAATCCGGCTTCTTCCAATCACAACGTTGCCTCAGGCCATGATTCCCCTGTGGGGGAAAGCCGCGACTGGAGGAAGCTGGATTCATCATTTCTGGCATATGAAGAGGCTTTCGATGGCCGGGGTAATCACTGGAGCGGCTGTCAGGATTAAAAGGTAAATTTTTTAAGAAAACGAGTCAATGTATTAAAGTGCCCTTGTTTTTAATAGGATTATTAAAAAACGGGCACTAATTCATCAAAATTGACCTTCACTTTAAGAATGCCTAGGATAAGAATAAGGCCTATCCTACAAACTACATAGTTTGTACTTTTAGGAAATAATGGGCAGACTTGTTGGGCTTATGGTTATCTGCCGTCAAAATCTATGTTTCTATGCTTCTATGAAGAAGTCAATTTATAGTAAGCAGAATCCTTGTTTTCTCTTATTCTTGTGATTATGCATTATGTACTGATTACCCAGTACCAAAGTAACACAAATGAAAGTGAAGGGAAATTAATTTTCAAGTTTTGAGGAAGAGCTGTCTGTAAAACCTTCCCAACAATGAAATTATACAATTTGATAACCTAATGCAAGGAATACTGGGTGGCTGCCTTGTACATTTGCAGAAAGGTTTTTAAAATGAGACCCTGGCTCAGGTAAAAATAAATATTGTTTCAAAAGGTGGAAAAGATTACTAATATTCCTGAGTCCAAAGTGTTTTTCTAGACAGCCGTGTGCAACTGCTTGTTTGTACTTTTTAGTAAAATAACTTCAGATTTAGTATTCAAAGAATTGACCAAAGTATCACCCTAACGTGATTAAAGATAGGACAGGTAGTAGCACAAAGTTCTAACTCTCATTCCTTGTTGGCTACGGACAAAACCATAATCAAAATTGTTTAGTAATTTAAGAAATTTTTAAGGACAATGTTTTCATAGGTTCATTGCTGTGATAATGTAAAAACTACAGAAGTAAATAGGTCCCATGGAGGAATGGAATGACTGAAAAACAAGATCATGAAAGAGAATATAAAAAACAGCACTATTTCCCATTTAAACAAGACTGGGACAGCAGAGGACTCAGTTTTCAGAACTAATGGATATTGGATAATCTAATGTTGTGTCATCCTGAATAATTTGCATAATCTAGAGAACAGAGAAGCCCATTAAATATTATTGTTTTCAATTCATTTCATCAGGACAAAGCATGTTGTAATTGGTTTACAGGCCTACAACAGGGTAAAAAAACATCCTGTAAAGGCACACGTTATTCTTCAAAAACAAAGATATATTAACCTTGCCATCAATATAAAAAATAGAAGAGATGATAGAACTCCATTTAGTGGGAAAAACCTTTATTAAAGCTATAGCAAAGTTTCGGGGCTCCTGCCCCTTTTTCTCAAGCTAACACAATAAAATACATTCCAATTTAATCTATACAAATATAGCAGGTGACCAATCGTCACTTTATTTACACAGTTCCACGGATACCGATTTTAACCCTAGACTGCCAAATTAAATAGGAAAATCCAGTAACCCCTGTATTTTATGTGGTCCCAAAAGTACACATGGGAGAGGGGGATCATGCTGAGGAGGTGGGATAAGAGGGTGGGAAATTGATCAGAGAGGAGGGTAAATGATGGGGGGGGGCAGCTACACTACATAATTTTTTTTTTTAATTTTATTAAATTAAGTTGGTAAATTTGGTAAAACTGGGTACAGGCAAACCGCTGACAGTACCTAAGATGGTGGTAATAAGTTAGAGGGGGGAGGGTTAGAGAGCTTTTTTGGAGGGATCACAGAGGTGGGAAGGTAAGGGGATAATCCTACACTGAAGAACATAATTATAATTAAACAAAAAAAGGTCTAATACTGCATACTAGCAGACTGTTTGCCAGTACTTAAGATGGGGGTAACCATTGGGGGGTGAGGGAGGGAAGAGAGCTGGGTGGTGAGAAGTGTCAGGCTGATCTCAACACTAAAGATAAAATTAACCTTACAATCTACCTAATTAACCCCTTCACTGCTGGGAATAATAAAAGTGTGGTGCACAGCTGCAATTGGCGGCCTATTAATTACCAAAAAGCAATGGCAAAGCCATATATGTCTGCTATTTATGAACAAAGGGGATCCCAGAGAAGCTTTTACAACCATTTGTGTCATGACTGCACAAGCTGTTTGTAAATAATTTCACTGAGAAACCTAAAGTTTGTGAAAAAGTTTACCATTTTTTTTATATGATTGCATTTGGCTGTGAAATGGTGGCATAAAATATTCCAAAATGGGGCTAAATCAATACTTTGGGTTGACTACTAAAAATATATATATAGTTTTGATAGGTAAATATAAAAAAGGCCCTATTTCTGTTTACATGTAGTGATGGCAAAAATGCTAAAAATGCTCTGGTCTTTTGGGGAAGTTTTTGTCTGAAATGCCCAGGTCCTTAAAAGGTTTAAGTGTGACCCTAAATCACAGCGGGTACAGGTAAATAGGATTGTCTCTGATCTTAAGACTCGACAGGAGAGGTCTGAGCAAATAATAAAGACATTTGTCAGGAGGGTTTACAGTGAGCAGGAATTACGCACAATACAGGATGGTCTTAATGATACAGGTAATAGACATAGGAGGCGCCAGGTTGACAGATTGGCGTTTTTCAGTACTAATAACACAATAAGTAATACAATTTTTAATATTATTAAAAGAAATTGGTTTCTCCTAGAGGAAGCATGCCCAGAGGTAAAGGAATTTAGTCAGTAATACTACTGGTAGAAGATTCATACAGGCACATCATTTAGCTGCCACTAGGGGTAATACTGAGTTATTTTTTGGTAAACAAAGAAAGGGTACTTTTCCATGCTTAGGTTATGCACAGTGCAATAGTGTAATAAAAAGTAAAGGGATCTCACATCCCAATATAGGTAAAACGTTTAAAATTCCAGGTTACTGAATGAGCAATTCCACATATGAGGTTTATGTACTAAAATGCCCCTGTGGACCCCTCTACATAGGTGAGACCACCCAAAAGATCAAGGACCACTTATGTCAATATAAGTCTAATATTAGCAAGCAAAGTAAAGCTCACCTCCCAGTACCTGACCATTTTTTTAGAGAAAGGTCATCAGGCCAGTCAGTTGTGATTCATGGTCATTGACGAGGCCCAAAAGAAACTGAGGGGGGAGACAGAACTAAAGACTTATTATACAAAGAGGCAAAATGGATTTGGCGACTGGATACCATGTCTCCAAGGGGTCTCAATAAGGAGTTTAACTTTCTACATTTTATTTAATTTAATATAACTTAAAACTTTGGAGCAAACTTTCATATTAAACACTGTTATATACTGATTTAGGGTCTTAGTCCCTTTAAATAAGCTATTTTCTCATGATTGTTTTTAATGGGTGTTCCAATTTGATTTGCCAGTCTAGGGTTAAAATTGGTATTCTTGGAACTGTGTAAATAAAGTGATGGTGTAGATTTAATACACGCCCCTATCAGGCCTGACGATTGGTCACCTGCTATGTTTGTATAGATTAAATTAGAGTTTGTTTTATTATATGTTAACTTGAGAAAGTGGCAGAAGCCCCAAAATGTTGCTGTAGCTTTAATAAAGGTTTCTCCTACTACATGGAGTGCTACCTTCTCTTCCAATTGTTTGCATCTACTGGTTGCGGATCTATAAGAGAGATATAAGAGATTCAGAAGGTGTAGGCTCCCACACTTTTTGCAAGTTTGAATCACAGATATTACTAACAAAATTGACCTAATTGTTGTTATGGCCAATAATCTTCTCAGGTTGTTATTCCCTGAGGTGCAGTAGGAGCCACACTATACTCACCCAACATCAGCTAGTGGAGCGCAATGGGAGCTGCTCTGTCTCAGATGCTGGGGCTGGTGAGCCTACTAGGAGTAGAAAGGCTGCTGATGTGAGGGCCAGGGAGCTTCAGCTTAGCACGGCAGGCATCCTGGGATGAGTGATCTGCCTTCTGCATGCTGCTTTGGAAGTGAGTGCGCTAAGTTTATCGATTTTGGTACCCTTCCTATCAGAAGTGACCCTAACACTGTCTCTGGCTACAAGTCTGAATGGGAGGTGTTAGAAGCTCATCTCAGGCTCCCATTCCATGCTTGGTTATTTCATATGAAGACTGAAGCAATCCTGTTACTGCCGTTTTTTTCCTGGTTCTGACCTTGACAAAGTTTCTGGCTTACGCTACCTGTCTGACATCTGTACAAAGTTATATCATCTGTGGACTAATTTACTTGTTAAAGACCATTGGAACTGTTTCCTGGTTAAAGACATCTTCATTTCGTTCCATACACCAAACCAGGTAATTCTCTAATTGGCCTATACATGTGAATTATTTTAATTATGATACTTATGATTAGGGTGAACTTTTTTATTTGGTTTAGGAATTGGTGCTATGTTAAATACCTTCCATGACAAAGGGGACATTAAACTGAAGACCTCTTTTCAACAGCGATGCCACCTGAAACTTTATTGCAGCTACAAAATAGCCTTAATGACATTGCACTCACAAAGATTTGGAAGTTGAGATACTGACATCAGTACTAAAACAAACTCAGTTTCCATAGGGATGCAGTCATTTACAGATGATGGTAATTTTAAATATATCACAAACATGAAACATTTTAATTCAAATAGATTATTTGATTTAAAATTCATGCAAAAACAGGTAAAGCATATATAGAAGTATTTCATTTGATACGTACAAGACTTTTAGCATGCATAATGGATGCTTTAAAGTTAGTATTTCATTCAGAAAACCATGCAAAAGTTAAACATGCACTGATAAAATATCTATATGATCTTTTATTAAGAGTGAAACATGCATTTTTTTTAAACGTTTTACCTTGCCATAATAGGGTTGTGAATACCATACAAATACCCATTATGATAACCATTATTACCATTTTCCATACTGTAACAAAATAATTACATGAAAAACAAATTAACATGTTACAGACACAAACAAAAATGATTATAATTACAATGTGAAATTAAAACAATGGAAACAAATATTTAAAAATGAAAAAAAAATAAAAAATAAATATATATATATATATATATATATATATATATATATATATATATATATATATATATATATAAAGTATTAAAGTAGCATGCATAAAAGTGCCAGTTAATTTTAATGGTTTGAAATAGTGCATGCTATTTAAAAATATTTTTGAAGAATACAGTTATCAAAAAAGCACTGGTAGTAAATTTATTTAATTACTATTATAATGGACCCTCCACCAAGTTTATTTAAAAAAAAAAAAAAAAAAAAAAAAAAGCAGATAAAAAGGTCTTACTTTTTCATAGGAACTGTTTCAACACTAAAGATACAAAAAAGGGAAAAAATATTTGAAATATTAGCTAAGGAAGTTGGCTCTTCATAATGCAAATGAGATGTGTCATAAACAAAGGTGGAATTATTACTAAATTGGCACTTAGTCAAAAGCACCTTAGAAATGGTCCCATAGCACCAATGGAATATCTGTGTGTGTGTTAGTTTTTGTAAAATACAACAACATAACCAATGACATTTAAAAGATGGAAATGTAAAAAAATAAAAATAAAATATGAGCTTGAAAAGAGATTGCATGAAATATGCTAAAGACGCGTTCAATGGTAAAAACAGTTATCATAAAGTAAAATGCCAAGTCCCTGAGACAGTTGTACTGTAGACAAGAAAGGAAAAAACCTAGTTAGGACAAAGATTTCTCAATATCTTTAACATTATGATTAATATATTTAATATAACTGTTAATATACAAGTCATTTTGTATACCTTTTTTGCATTTGCTTATATTTGCATTTATATTGTTTTATTTTGGGGTGCACATATTTTAAGCATATAAATATTAATAATCAAAGGCTGTTCTGAAAAAGATGTGCATTAAAATTTTTTAAAATATGTAGCTTTATTGGAAAAATGTGCATTGTTTTGCAGTTCAGACAGATACACCCTAAAAAACTCCACTTTATGTTTATCTGATAATGTGCTTCAAGCAAACAGGAACATATATATCTAATATAAATGAGGTTGTACACTGATTAAGCCATCATTATATAGCATGTTGCAGAGTCATTTCCCTAACATAAGTAAGATATGCTACAGCCTCTCTGAAGGAAGTAGGAAAAAACACACAGGTAGAGCATGTGATTTTAAACAACTTTTTATTTTATGTCTATTATCAGCTTTTCTTAGTTTTCTTGGCATCATTTGATAAAGAACATTTTCTTCTAAGGGAAGAACAAAAATATTTGAATTATTCTTAACACACCTTCGGCTTTAGCGCTGTTGTACAGTGAACATTCAGGATTGCAAGTGAAAGCCAGAAAAGGTGTGCCCCATAGAAGTCTATGGGGAAAGGGAGCGCGGCAGCTATACATATGCAAATGTGTGCCCTGTCCACCGCATGCAGACTAGCCAATAGGAATAGAGTTCTAATGATAACCATGTATGTTAATAAACCTCTACAATGTATCCTGTGGCCATTTGATAAAAGGCTGTTTACAAGCAACCGTGAAATAATTGTAAAGATGTCTACCGTTTCAACGACTTATCAAGTGAGTAGAATTGTTGAATTGGATAAGGCAAAAATTTGTCTCAAAAAGCTGTTGAAAATTGACTGGAAAAAGTATTGTGATCACCAAGAACTTTTTGGGCCCATAGGAGAAATAGGGTTTTTAGCAAGGATCTGATAACCTAAATAAAGAGCCGAAAAATCCACTGACAGATTTTGATCAAGGCCTATGTTTTAAAGGGACAGTAATGTCAAAATGTAACTTTTATGATTCAAACTGAGCATGCACTTTTAATCAACTTTCCAAATTTACGTCTATTATCTAATTTGCGTTGTGCTCTTGGTATCCTTTGTTGAAAAGCATAACTAGGTAGGCTCTGTAGAAGCAATGCACTACTGAGAGCTAGCTGTGGACTGAAAGTTGCACATACACTGCCTCATGTCACTGACTCACATGTGTTCAGCTAGCTCCCAGTAGTGCATTGCTGCTTCTTCAACAAAGGATGCCAAGAGAATGATTCAAATTTTTATCAAAGATGTAAATTGGAGTTGTTGCGTGAATCATAAAAGGAAAAAAATAGTTTCATGTCCCTTTAATGTGGGATGAATATACGTGTTATTATGAATATAGCGTCGAACACCAAGCACACCTATAGCTCTGAACAAAGGCCAACTAGCTAGCCTAGAAAGAAGTATTGATGAGTGTATGTGTTCAAAGCGCCTCAAATGGGCTAGGTGTCAAAGGAGGATTGGTGTAAACAAGTTTAATTACAAACTTACCTAAAATCACATGTGAAATTTAGGTAGCATGATACAATATAAGCTCCAAAATACAATAAAATACAATAAAATGTGGATCCACAATATCACAATTTCATGAGTAATGGATGGTACTGATTACCTATTGGGATAGGTTGGCAGGCGACTGTATGTGCCAATTGATACAAATGTGGATAAAAAAAAAAATATAAAAAGTGTTCATAATTATAAAAAATTGTGGAAAAAGTTCTTAGAAAAACCTCAAATAACACTGAAATTTAAGGTGAAAATAGCAAAGGTCTTTGATGGAAAAATAAGTAAAAAATGTGCACAAAAAAAGAGAACAAAGTCTTATGATTGTAGTCCAGTAGATTAGTGATGCACTCAGTTAGTGTGAACAAATGATTTGATTCAGTTCAAATCGACCTTATTTCCTGGCAGTGAGAATCCTTGTTGATTCCTGGTGGTGAGAACCCACTCGACGGTCCCTAAATTTCTCCCACAACAATAGGATCCTAGCTTCAGGCCCAAGGGTTCTCACCATCAGGAACAGGATTTCCAGTCTACCCACTGGGAGAAATTTAGGGACCGTCGAGTGGGTTCCCACCACCAAGAATTCTCACTGCCAGGAAATAAGGTCGATTTTAACCGATTCCAAATTTCACAAACTATTTGTTCACACAGACTGAGTGCAAATCATTTGTTCACACTAACTGAGTGCATCACCAATCTACTGGACTACAATCATAAGACTTTGTTCTCTTTTTTGTGCACATTTTTTACTTATTTTTCCATCAAAGACCTTTGCTATTTTCACATTAAATTTCACAGTTATTTGAGGGTTTTCTAAGAATTTTTTCCACTATTTTTTATAATTGTGAACACTTTTTATATTTTTTTTTATCCACATTTGTATCAATTGGCACATACAGTCCCCTGCCAACCTATCCCAATAGGTAATCAGTACCATCCATTACTCATGAACAGGTGCTTACACTGCATCACATAATTCCAACATCCCATCATTTGCAAGTGAATATTTGCACCTTAACCAGCATTCTTTTGTTCCCTATTTCTCCAATAGGGTTCCTTTATCTAATGTATTAGTTGATATATGCTCAGGGCACACTCCAGAATTTACCTCTGAAAATAATACATAACAAGGTTATTTTGGAGCATACCTCTCTTTGTTTTCTGAGACCTTCTTTTCTTTTTGTTTAAAAAATGAATATGTTTACAATTTAGAGGAAATTTGGGCGGACTACCTATGGTTCTTATCTGCTATCGAAATCTGTTTCTGATGAAAAAATAAAAAATACTTTGTCTCTTTACCAAAAGTCTAATAACAGTATTTAATTTCCTCTAGAACTCCTTTTGGTTTGGATTGGGAGGTGCTACAGTCTTCTTAATTCCAGGCATCATTTTTGCTATTAAGTTGGCAAAATTCTATCGCAGGATGGACACAGAAGATGTTTATGATGAGTAAGTGCATATAAATAAGTCAAACATTGTTATTAATCTATATGTTTACAATTTAGAGGAAATTTGGGCGGACTACCTATGGTTCTTATCTGCTATCGAAATCTGTTTCTGATGAAAAAATAAAAAATACTTTGTCTCTTTCCAAACTCTTATTACAATCTCATGCTTACATTTTTAATGTCTAATTTAAAATCTTTTTAACAGATGTAACATTGCTTAAATTGTGATATTATGGATTCACATTTTTTGTATTTTGGAGCTTATAATGTATCATACTACCTAAATTTCACATGTAATTTTAGGGAAGTTTGTAATTAATCTTGTTTTTAGTACACCAATCCTCTGCTGACACCTAGCCCATTTGAGGCGCTTTGAACACATACACTAATCAATACTTCTTTAATGTGGGAACAATGCAATTATATATTTCCTCTGTGTCAAATACAAATTACAAACACAGGATTCCAAGCTGTGCCAGTAAGTGTCTCTAGCATTTTGAGCTTTATATTTGTTCTCACAATATTGGATTGGGTTATCTCAAATTACCATATAATAGACTTTTTTTCCCCAAATAAATAGAAACATAATTTTTTTTGCAGTGTTTTTAAACTTACCCTACAACTCATCACACTTAATAAAAAAATAATTTAAAAAAAAAAAAAAGTGCAAAAAAAATGCTCGAATGTGTTTTCTGACTGCGTCATTGCTTGCATAGCCCTCACAAAGGGTTAAACACAAAATAAGTCGGCTCCAGAGCAGCAAATTTACTACTGGGATGTAGCTACACACATCTGGTGAATGAATGAAAAGAGGCATATGTATGTAGCAACAAATTGCCAGTCATGTTCCACTAGTGCATCGCTGCGCCTGAGAAACAAATGATCCCAAGAAAACAAAGAAATGTGATAATAGAAATAAACTGAAAAGAAAACATGGAGAGACACATTACTTTACTAAAAACTAAATTCTTTATAGAACTATTAATATTTACACTTCTTTATTCAATATTTAAAGGGATATGAAACCCAATTTTCTTATTTCATGATTCAGATAGAGCAGGCGATTTTAAGCAACTTTCTAATTTATACCTATTATCAATTTTTCTTTGTTCTCTTGGTATCTATTTAAAAAGCAGGAATGTAAGCTTAGGAGCCAGCCCATTTTGGTTCAGTACCTGGGTAGTGCTTGCCGATTGGTGGCTAAATGTATATTCTTGCTTTTTAAATAAAGATACCAAGAGAACGAGGAAAATTTGATAATAGGCGTAAAACAGAAAGTTGCTTAAAATTGCATGCTCTATCTGAATCATGAAATAAAAAAAATGGGTTTCAGATCCCTTTAAAAAAGTAATATAAAATATATATATATATAAAAAAAAATACATATCAGGCTAATATTTGCTTTAAATACATAATTATATCTAGAATGTATTTACTGTTCAATGTCCCTTTATGTTCTAAATAAAATAGTGTTAAGCGGGTACAATTGTAGCAATGACATTTTCTATTTTTTTTTTCCCAATCTTTCTAAACACAAACACCTGCATAACTAATTGGGTTTCCAGTTTGAACAGTCATCCTATCATACAAGAGTATTATAGATTAATAACAATGTTTGACTTATTTATATGCACTTACTCATCATAAACATCTTCTGTGTCCATCCTGCGATAGAATTTTGCCAACTTAATAGCAAAAATGATGCCTGGAATTAAGAAGACTGTAGCACCTCCCAATCCAAACCAAAAGGAGTTCTAGAGGAAATTAAATACTGTTATTAGACTTTTGGTAAAGAGACAAAGTATTTTTTATTTTTTCATCAGAAACAGATTTCGATAGCAGATAAGAACCATAGGTAGTCCGCCCAAATTTCCTCTAAATTGTAAACATATTCATTTTTTAAACAAAAAGAAAAGAAGGTCTCAGAAAACAAAGAGAGGTATGCTCCAAAATAACCTTGTTATGTATTATTTTCAGAGGTAAATTCTGGAGTGTGCCCTGAGCATATATCAACTAATACATTAGATAAAGGAACCCTATTGGAGAAATAGGGAACAAAAGAATGCTCTTTGGCACTAGATAGTGGTAGGAGTTTAAAATATAACATACTCATAATGCAAATAAAATGACAGCTACAATAATTGAGTAAGATTAAACTACAGTGGCTTGCCAGAAAAATAATTAAAAACACAACTCTGTTGTGAAAGACTTGCTACAATGTATAGGTTCAACACTAGCAAATAGTAACAAGTTACAAATTACAATGTGGCTTGTCCCTAAGTGAGTGCAAAGGGATACAATTATGGGGTAAATCAGGTGAGATTACATATATTATTTAAGCAAAAACTCTATCTGGAGAAGACCCAATGTCCCCTATGTTGGGGTAGAGTGAAATATTCTGTTATTTTATTAACTATCCTTTCCCATCCTTCCCACCATTTCCCTTTGAGTACAGATTAATTCAATTTTAAGTTGAATCATAAATTAAATTAAACAACAGAGTGCTAGTTTAAAGGGACAGTCTACCATGGAATTGTTATTGTTTTAAAAGATAGATAATCCCTTTATTACATATTCCCCAGTTTTGCATAACCAACACAGTTATATTAATATATTTTTTACCTCTGTAATTACCTTGTATCTAGGAACCTTCTTCCAGCCCCCTGATCACATGACTGTGACTGTTTATTATCTATTGTCTTAAATTTAGCATTGCTTTGTGCTAAATCTTAAATAACCCCCTGTGTCTGAACACAGTGTTATCTATATGGTCCACGTGTACTTTCTGTCTCTTTGAGTTGAAAAGAGATTTAAAAAGCATGTGATAAGAGGCAGCCCTCAAAGACTTAGAAATTAGCATATGAGCCTACCTATGTTTAGTTTAAACTAAGAATACCAAGAGAAAAAAGCAAATTTGATGATAAAAATAAATTGGAAAGTTGATTAAAATTAAAAGTCCTATCTGAATAATGAAAGTTTAATTTATACAAGACTGTCCCTTTAAAATAAGCTTTTTTTCTTATTTTTTTCTTATTTTAAACTAGCACTCTGTTGTCTAAGACTGATTGATTGCTCAGAGAGGTGTAAGGTTATGAGACAGATGTCACACCATTTCAAAAACACTGTTACAGGGTCAACTAGTTAAAAGGGGAAATAAACTCTCTAGATTTAGCACACCTGCGATATCCGGCATGCACTAGACTTGTTTAATCAATTAAAAAAACTAATTTTAGACTTTAGAAGCACTATTGATTGCTCTTAAGTGATATCAAATAACAATATTGCTAATATTTTTGTAATCTAGCGCTTAAAGGGACATGAACACTAAATAAATGCTAGATAAAATGATGCATTCAAAGAAAAGATTATTCTGAGAATAACATGTAGATATATTTTTTTAAAGTTTCATTAGCTGTTTAAATATTGACCAAATGAGTGTAATTTTTTTTGTCTATAAAGCAATGGGAACTGCCATGTTGTAACTTCGGTTACCTTCTCTTCTGTGGCCAATTATGGACTGTTATAAATAGGTCACTAGAGTGTGCAGCCAATGTCTGTGTGGAATATAACAGTGTTCAACACTTCCATTTCTAAAAGGAACTGAAAAGCTCTCAACTTCAGAATGGAATTATAGTAAAAGGGGACAAAATAAATAATGAAAGTATATTGCAGAGTTTATTTATATATATATATATATATATATATATATTCTGCAACATACTTTCATTATTTATTTTCTCTCAAAGTGTTTAATGCTCCTTTAATGGGCATGGCATTTTGAGTTTAATGCCCCTTTAAACCCGTTACTCAAAAGTAAAATAGACTTATTTTCTGTGCATAACTACACATATTTATTAAAAAAAGAAATCTAGTTTTGTGCATAGAATTCTTGTTGACTGATTTTCAGCATATAAGCTACATGCTACAACAAGTCTACTCTAAATCTTGATTGAAAAAGAAAATATCTTACCACAGAATCTACTATGTAGCTGCATAAGAAGACATCTACAGCCGTATCAACTACATTTGCTATGGGTTTACATCCTGCTACGTCCAAGGCAATCTGAAAAGGCAGATTAAATAAATTGGATACATTACATTTTGCTAATGGCATATTCACATTATGTGTCAAATATTCATACAGTTCATGCAATCTGAACCTCTTTGTTTGATGTTGGGATGCCTTTAATTTACAATAAGCATATTGTCCACAGTTCTCAGACGGTTACACATTCCATAATTAACACGCAGGCGGGCCTGGACATGCCAGAGGACTTTCCGCGCATTTTATTACTAAATTAGATCTGTAATACAATATGGTATCACTATTAAATGTGTATATATGTATGTCTGTGATGAGAGTTTAATAAGTTCCTTGGCTCCATGGGTTACACTAAGTAGTTGACAGAGGACCAGAAAATATATATATAATTGACTCTTACAAAGCAAAGGAAAATTATAAAAGATGTCTAAATAGTTTCCATTGTCTGAAATGTCAATACAAATGGAGATTGAGAGAAACTGTTGAAGTCAAAACAATATCTGTAAAACTAGGAAAAATCATCAGTAGAACTGCTTATAGACTGGTCAGGAAAACAAAGTAAGATGCCCATATCACTGTAAACAACCTGGAATCAGAGCAGTGGTATTCCAGTCCATGATTTGCATGAAGGGCCAGCAGAACACAGCATTACACATAGATAAAACAAGTGCTGTAGTCTGATAAAATAAAATGTAACTCATTGGCTTCAATCACCAAAAGTATATTTGAAGAAGCTTTGAAGAAAAGCCTTTGTGAACTATTAAACCTGGGGTGGTGGACCTATTATGTTTTGGGGTTGTGCAGCTGCCAGTGGCACAAGAAATATTGTAAAGGCAGAGGGAAGAATAGATTCTTCTAAATATAAACAAATCCTGGAACCTAAAGCTCTACAGCCAGTGAAGAAACTGAAGCTCAAAAGAGGTTGAATACTCCAACAAGACAATTATCTAGAACATGCCTTAAAATCAACCATGAACTACTCCATGAAAGGAAAGAATAAGGTTATGGAATAAACCTATATTGTACATATGAAATAATATATTGTTTTACAGTGTTTTACTTCATTACTATGTCATTTGTTAGAATGTATATGAGAGCTTGAAAAATTGTTTCTTTTTTTATTTATTAAAGTTTATTTAATGTTATATTTTGTAACGTTGCTATCATCATATAAGACTGGAACATTTGAGAGTTATTTTTTGGAAAAAGAGGTAAATATTTGTTAAAAAAGAAAAGAAAAATATAGAAGTTGATGGGGTTTGGAGTTATGGGTTAGGTAATGTATATATGCCTAATATTGTAGGGTTATTAGACAGAAATCTGCAGAATGGGTATTCTTCATGAATACTCTCAGGTAGGGGTATACCTTTGAGAACAATGGCAGAATTGCATGGGCTGCTGATTTATTTTTATTTTTTACGCTATTCAATTATTATTGCCATTTAAATTAATATAATGCTATAAAGCTTATAACAAAGTTGAATGTTTCCTGACAAATAACATCTGTTTGGCGTCACACGTAATCATACAATGTGTAGCCAACTAAGGTCTCATTTCCATTGAGCCATAATTAGGTTTGAGTGAGGTTGCAAACCGATAAAAATTATGTCAGAAGCAATTGTGTGTATCAGCTGCTTCCGATGGTTATACCACAATATTAGCAGCTGGGGTCCGACTGACAAAAATATTTTCGAGTCCCATGGAAAGTATTAGAATCTGCTAAGTGATAATTTACACTCAGTTTAAAATGAAAGCACAAACCATTTATATACTGTGGGAGGCTGTCAATACATTGAAAAACATGTATACCCAGTTTTGACTAGGTGTAAAAGAGGAAAAATTAGCTTTTTAAAGGCCTAGTTTCCATTGAAATTGTAAAACTTGCATGTTCATATGGATATATCAATATTTATTTACATATAAGAATATATGCAAGCACATATCTGCAGAATTCAAACTAGACCTATGCCTAGGGCAGCAATACATATTACATATATTAATAAAGTGGAAAATATACTTATAATAAAAATAGTATTTGCTTATAGTCAAAAAAACAGAATTTATGTTTACCTGATAAATTTCTTTCTCCAACGGTGTGTCCGGTCCACGGCGTCATCCTTACTTGTGGGATATTCTCTTCCCCAACAGGAAATGGCAAAGAGCCCAGCAAAGCTGGTCACATGATCCCTCCTAGGCTCCGCCTACCCCAGTCATTCGACCGACGTTAAGGAGGAATATTTGCATAGGAGAAACCATATGGTACCGTGGTGACTGTAGTTAAAGAAAATAAAATATCAGACCTGATTAAAAAAACCAGGGCGGGCCGTGGACCGGACACACCGTTGGAGAAAGAAATTTATCAGGTAAACATAAATTCTGTTTTCTCCAACATAGGTGTGTCCGGTCCACGGCGTCATCCTTACTTGTGGGAACCAATACCAAAGCTTTAGGACACGGATGAAGGGAGGGAGCAAATCAGGTCACCTAAATGGAAGGCACCACGGCTTGCAAAACCTTTCTCCCAAAAATAGCCTCAGAAGAAGCAAAAGTATCAAACTTGTAAAATTTGGTAAAAGTGTGCAGTGAAGACCAAGTCGCTGCCCTACATATCTGATCAACAGAAGCCTCGTTCTTGAAGGCCCATGTGGAAGCCACAGCCCTAGTGGAATGAGCTGTGATTCTTTCGGGAGGCTGCCGTCCGGCAGTCTCGTAAGCCAATCTGATGATGCTTTTAATCCAAAAAGAGAGAGAGGTAGAAGTTGCTTTTTGACCTCTCCTTTTACCTGAATAAACAACAAACAAGGAAGATGTTTGTCTAAAATCCTTTGTAGCATCTAAATAGAATTTTAGAGCGCGAACAACATCCAAATTGTGCAACAAACGTTCCTTCTTTGAAACTGGTTTCGGACACAGAGAAGGTACGATAATCTCCTGGTTAATGTTTTTGTTAGAAACAACTTTTGGAAGAAAACCAGGTTTAGTACGTAAAACCACCTTATCTGCATGGAACACCAGATAAGGAGGAGAACACTGCAGAGCAGATAATTCTGAGACTCTTCTGGCAGAAGAAATCGCAACTAAAAACAAAACTTTCCAAGATAATAACTTAATATCAACGGAATGTAAGGGTTCAAACGGAACCCCCTGAAGAACTGAAAGAACTAAATTGAGACTCCAAGGAGGAGTCAAAGGTTTGTAAACAGGCTTGATTCTAACCAGAGCCTGCACAAAGGCTTGAACATCTGGCACAGCTGCCAGCTTTTTGTGAAGTAATACCGACAAGGCAGAAATCTGTCCCTACAGGGAACTTGCAGATAATCCTTTTTCCAATCCTTCTTGAAGGAAGGATAGAATCCTAGGAATCTTAACCTTGTCCCAAGGGAATCCTTTAGATTCACACCAACAGATATATTTTTTCCAAATTTTGTGGTAAATCTTTCTAGTCACAGGCTTTCTGGCCTGAACAAGAGTATCGATAACAGAATCTGAGAATCCTCGCTTCGATAAAATCAAGCGTTCAATCTCCAAGCAGTCAGCTGGAGTGAAACCAGATTCGGATGTTCGAACGGACCCTGAACAAGAAGGTCTCGTCTCAAAGGTAGCTTCCAAGGTGGAGCCGATGACATATTCACCAGATCTGCATACCAAGTCCTGCGTGGCCACGCAGGAGCTATCAAGATCACCGACGCCCTCTCCTGCTTGATCCTGGCTATCAGCCTGGGGATGAGAGGAAATGGCGGGAACACATAAGCTAGTTTGAAGGTCCAAGGTGCCACTAGTGCATCCACTAGAGCCGCCTTGGGATCCCTGGATCTGGCCCCGTAGCAAGGAACTTTGAAGTTCTGACGAGAGGCCATCAGATCCATGTCTGGAATGCCCCACAGGTGAGTGACTTGGGCAAAGATTTCCGGATGGAGTTCCCACTCCCCCGGATGCAATGTCTGCCGACTCAGAAAATCCGCTTCCCAATTTTCCACTCCTGGGATGTGGATAGCAGACAGGTGGCAGGAGTGAGACTCCGCCCAAAGAATTATTTTGGTTACTTCTTCCATCGCTAGGGAACTCCTTGTTCCCCCCTGATGGTTGATGTACGCAACAGTCGTCATGTTGTCTGATTGAAACCGAATGAACCTGGTCCTCGCAAGCTGGGGCCAGGCCTGGAGAGCATTGAATATCGCTCTCAGTTCCAGAATATTTATCGGTAGAAGAGATTCTTCCCGAGACCAAAGACCCTGAGCTTTCAGGGATCCCCAGACCGCGCCCCAGCCTATCAGACTGGCGTCGGTCGTGACAATGACCCACTCTGGTCTGTGGAACATCATCCCTTGAGACAGATTGTCCAGGGACAGCCACCAACGGAGTGAGTCTCTGGTCTTCTGATTTACTTGTATCTTCGGAGACAAGTCTGTATAGTCCCCATTCCACTGACTGAGCATGCACAGTTGTAATGGTCTTAGATGAATGCGCGCAAAAGGAACTATGTCCATCGCCGCCACCATCAACCCGATCACTTCCATGCACTGAGCTATGGAAGGAAGAGGAACGGAATGAAGTATCCGACAAGAGTCCAGAAGCTTTGTTTTTCTGGCCTCTGTTAGAAAGATCCTCATTTCTAAGGAGTCTATAATTGTTCCCAAGAAGGGAACCCTTGTTGACGGGGATAGAGAACTCTTTTCCACGTTCACTTTCCAGCCGTGAGATCTGAGAAAGGCCAGGACAATGTCCGTGTGAGCCTTTGCTTGAGGAAGGGACGACGCTTGAATCAGAATGTCGTCCAGGTAAGGTACTACTGCAATGCCCCTTGGTCTTAGCACCGCTAGAAGGGACCCTAGTACCTTTGTGAAAATCCTTGGAGCAGTGGCTAATCCGAAAGGAAGCGCCACGAACTGGTAATGTTTGTCCAGGAATGCAAACCTTAGGAACCGATGATGTTCCTTGTGGATAGGAATATGTAGATACGCATCCTTTAAATCCACCGTGGTCATGAATTGACCTTCCTGGATGGAAGGAAGGATAGTTCGGATGGTTTCCATCTTGAACGATGGGACCTTGAGAAATTTGTTTAAGATCTTGAGATCTAGGATTGGTCTGAACGTTCCCTCTTTTTTGGGAACTATGAACAGATTGGAGTAGAACCCCATCCCCTGTTCTCTTAATGGAACAGGATGAATCACTCCCATTTTTAACAGGTCTTCTACACAATGTAAGAACGCCTGTCTTTTTATGTGGTCTGAAGACAACTGCGACCTGTGGAACCTCCCCCTTGGGGGAAGTCCCTTGAATTCCAGAAGATAACCCTGGGAGACTATTTCTAGCGCCCAAGGATCCAGAACATCTCTTGCCCAAGCCTGAGCGAAGAGAGAGAGTCTGCCCCCCACCAGATCCGGTCCCGGATCGGGGGCCAATATTTCATGCTGTCTTGGTAGCAGTGGCAGGTTTCTTGGCCTGCTTTCCCTTGTTCCAGCCTTGCATTGGTCTCCAAGCTGGCTTGGCCTGAGAAGTATTACCCTCTTGCTTAGAGGACGTAGCACCTTGGGCTGGTCCGTTTTTACGAAAGGGACGAAAATTAGGTCTATTTTTTGCCTTGAAAGGCCGATCCTGAGGAAGGGCGTGGCCCTTACCCCCAGTGATATCAGAGATAATCTCTTTCAAGTCAGGACCAAACAACGTTTTCCCCTTGAAAGGAATGTTTAGTAGCTTGTTCTTGGAAGACGCATCAGCCGACCAAGATTTCAACCAAAGCGCTCTGCGCGCCACAATAGCAAACCCAGAGTTCTTAGCCGCTAACTTAGCCAATTGCAAAGAGGCGTCTAGAGTGAAAGAATTAGCCAATTTGAGAGCATTGATTCTGTCCATAATCTCCTCATAAGGAGGAGAGTCACTATCGAGCACCTTAAGCAGTTCATCAAACCAGAAATATGCGGCAGTAGTGACAGGGACAATGCATGAAATGGGTTGTAGAAGGTAACCCTGCTGAACAAACATCTTTTTAAGCAAACCTTCTAATTTTTTATCCATAGGATCTTTGAAAGCACAACTATCCTCTATGGGAATAGTGGTGCGTTTGTTTAAAGTAGAAACCGCTCCCTCGACCTTGGGGACTGACTGCCATAAGTCCTTTCTGGGGTCGACCATAGGAAACAATTTTTTAAATATGGGGGGAGGGACGAAAGGAATACCGGGCCTTTCCCATTCTTTATTAACAATGTCCGCCACCCGCTTGGGTATAGGAAAAGCTTCTGGGAGCCCCGGCACCTCTAGGAACTTGTCCATTTTACATAGTTTCTCTGGGATGACTAAATTTTCACAATCATCCAGAGTGGATAATACCTCCTTAAGCAAAATGCGGAGATGTTCCAATTTAAATTTAAATGTAATCACATCAGATTCAGCCTGCTGAGAAATGTTCCCTAAATCAGTAATTTCTCCCTCAGACAAAACCTCCCTGGCCCCCTCAGATTGGGTTAGGGGCCCTTCAGAGATATTAATATCAGCGTCGTCATGCTCTTCAGTAACTAAAACAGAGCAGCCACGCTTACGCTGACAAGGGTTCATTTTGGCTAAAATGTTTTTGACAGAATTATCCATTACAGCCGTTAATTGTTGCATAGTAAGGAGTATTGGCGCGCTAGATGTACTAGGGGCCTCCTGAGTGGGCAAGACTCGTGTAGACGAAGGAGGGAATGATGCAGTACCATGCTTACTCCCCTCACTTGAGGAATCATCTTGGGCATCATTGTCATTATCACATAAATCACATTTATTTAAATGAATAGGAATTCTGGCTTCCCCACATTCAGAACACAGTCTATCTGGTAGTTCAGACATGTTAAACAGGCATAAACTTGAACAGAAAGTACAAAAAACGTTTTAAAATAAAACCGTTACTGTCACTTTAAATTTTAAACTGAACACACTTTATTACTGCAATTGCGAAAAAACATGAAGGAATTGTTCAAAATTCACCAAATTTTCACCACAGCGTCTTAAAGCTTTGAAAATATTGCACACCAATTTTGGAAGCTTTAACCCTTAAAATAACGGAACCGGAGCCGTTTTTAACTTTAACCCCTTTACAGTCCCTGGTATCTGCTTTGCTGAGACCCAACCAAGCCCAAAGGGGAATACGATACCAAATGACGCCTTCAGAAGTCTTTTATAAGTATCAGAGCTCCTCTCACATGCGACTGCATGCCATGCCTCTCAAAAACAAGTGCGCAACACCGGCGCGAAAATGAGACTCTGCCTATGCTTTGGGAAAGCCCCTAAAGAATAAGGTGTCTAAAACAGTGCCTGCCGATATTATTATATCAAAATACCCATAAAAAATGATTCCTCAAGGCTAAATATGTGTTAATAATCAATCGATTTAGCCCAGAAAAAGTCTACAGTTTAAATAAGCCCTTGTGAAGCCCTTATTTACAATCGTAATAAACATGGCTTACCGGATCCCATAGGGAAAATGACAGCTTCCAGCATTACATCGTCTTGTTAGAATGTGTCATACCTCAAGCAGTAAGAGACTGCACACTGTTCCCCCAACTGAAGTTAATTGCTCTCAACAGTCCTGTGTGGAACAGCCATGGATTTTAGTTACGGTTGCTAAAATCATTTTCCTCATACAAACAGAATTCTTCATCTCTTTTCTGTTTCTGAGTAAATAGTACGTACCAGCACTATTTGAAAATAACAAACTCTTGATTGAATAATGAAAAACTACAGTTAAACACTAAAAAACTCTAAGCCATCTCCGTGGAGATGTTGCCTGTACAACGGCAAAGAGAATGACTGGGGTAGGCGGAGCCTAGGAGGGATCATGTGACCAGCTTTGCTGGGCTCTTTGCCATTTCCTGTTGGGGAAGAGAATATCCCACAAGTAAGGATGACGCCGTGGACCGGACACACCTATGTTGGAGAAATATGTATTATAAATACATATCTTTGGTTACTATCACAAACTTGCAATGCTAAAATTACCTGTAAAAATATCACTGTACGTACTCACCGAATCTTTCACCCATTGGACGTAATGAACAAAGTAGCCAATCACTGTATCCATAAATTTTCTGGACTCCTAGAAGGTAAAAAGTTATATATATATGAGTTTGGTGGATTATTCTAATTCATGACAATGACAAAGCTAATCAGAATAATTACCTGTTTTATAATTAAGGAGGCATTGTTGTTTATCAGCATCTGAGCCGCATCAATTGATGTGATTACATCAATTACTTTTCCCTGCAATATGAATCAGGTGTGAGTTTAATTAAAATGTTTACTGTGGTTATTGCAAACTCTGTTATCTTTAATTTGTATTGCAAAATGTGTAAATATGTAAATGTAATGACAGCAGTCTTTGTAACTAAGTAAAACATTGGTTACAACATTAAACGTTTATTGGCAACAAGTAAAGTGCGCAATCCAAAATATCCCTGTAAAATGTAGCGCTTTTTCAGACCTGAAGTAAACCATTATCATTAATAGTAGAACACAGAACTACAAGAAGTATTTGCGTACCCTCAGCTTCGCACTTGAGCGATATCCCACATTAATTTTACTCAGGGCCGCCATCAGGGGGTGACAGGGGTGACTCCTGTCAGGGGCCCAATGGGCTAGGGGGGCCCCATGAGGCAAGAACTAAAAAAAAAAAAAAAAAAAAAAAAAAAAAATTTTTTTTTTTTTTTTTTTTTTACATTTTGGCAGCCACCAGTGGGTACTACAGCAGAGTGCTAATTGAGCATGGGAAATGTTATTACAAGGAGTAAAGTATTAGCATTTGAGAGGATTTATGAGTGTGCACTAAACCACTATGCACAGTGTGAGACAGACTTGGCACTTTGTTTGTAGAGTGTGTGCCTGAGTCAGACGGCTGATCACTTTCATTTGCAGAGGAGGTAGAAATTACTTAGCAAATGGTTTTTATTTCTTTGTGCAATTTAAGATTGTAACTTCAGTGTGGTAGTAGTTGTATGGTGGGGCCAGGGGTCCATAAAAACACATTTTTTAGCAGCAGTGTATTTATGTTTATTTGACAATGCTGTAGAAATTCTATATTTAAAACCATGCAGAAATGTTTCCTCCTCAATACACAAATGATATATATTACATTCCAGTTTACTGCCCCTTTATGCAAGGATTTTCCAGATACAAGGAGGCATTTTATCTAAGATTTTTACATCTGCATAACATGTTATACTCTGAGACTAAGATTACTCAGTGTTGGAAATGAGACAGGTTAACTTAAAACTGTTCAGTTTACTCTACAGCTGACTTAATTTTGAAATGCATACCAAAAAAACGTAAATCCTGCATTTAACCAGATCTAATGGTATGAGTACCACAGCTTATGGTTCTACCAAGACTATATAGAGTACAGCATTTTCAAAATCCACAAGTACAGCTGACAGATGGGAACATTTGAATACTATATTTGAAGTGGTGCTCTTGGTTGTGGAAAATGGGGAAAATATCAAACAAACATATGTCAACCTTTTAAAAGTAATTTTCTTCATCTAGCCATCTACCCAGATCATTAATGTACAATTTTGAATTCACAGAATTATTTTTGTTTGCACATTTACAAATATGATTCTTTTAAAAGTGATCTCTTAATTTCTGCATTTTTTTTTATCATGCATGTCACACACTGTTGATTTAGGGGATGCAAGGTGCATAAATGTTTCCTCCTGTGAGTGTTTCTGTGGGTGTCTGTGTTTATGTCTCTATGAGGGTGGGTGTGTATGTCTTTGAGCTTTTTCTATGGGTGTCTCTGTGAGGATGGGCGTGTCTGTGTTTGACCTTGTGTATTTTCTCTGGATGCCTCTGTGAGGGTGGGTGTGGATGTCTGTGGATGTCTCTGTGATGGTGTGTGTGTGCGTGTGTATGTATGTCTGTGTTTTCTGTGGATGTCTCTGTGAGGGTGTGTATTTTCTGTGGGTGTCTCTGTGAGGGTGTGTTTGTCTTTGTGTGTTTTCTGTGGATGTCTCAGTGAGGGTGTGTATGTATGTCTTTATGTGTTTTCTGTGGGTGTCTCTCTGTGTGTGTGTGTGTGTGTGTGTGTATGTGTGTGTGTGTTCTGAGGCTGTCTCTGTTGGTGTTTCCTTGGGTGTATGTGCGAGTTTGTGTGTGTGTGTCCATTGTCTGTTCCTTTTTAGGACATTTTGACCTTACTACTGATTATTCACATCTTTCTACAGACTTTGAGACTAATGAGACCTTTCCGGAAGTCACTGATCTACCATTTAACCTTTAAATTATTGTTTAGGCAGTTCAGGGCCCTTCCTTTCAGCCACTGCATGCTGTTGTCATCATTTAGTTGGCATCTTCCTTTACAAAAAGATAATCAGAACTCCATATTTTGTTTTCTAAATCTCCTTTTTTTTTTTACAAAACTGTAGTTTACCTCATTACTTGTCAGGTCAATGTAAACAAGTGCTGGGTGTCTGTGTCTGAGTTTTTTGCATGTTTGCTAGAGTGTCTATATGTGAATCCTTATGTGTGAGTGTCTCAGTGTATGAGTGCGTCTGTGTGTTTGTATATTATTACCTTTACAACATTTCCAAGTTTAAATAGACACTTAAGAATAAAGTGCATATACGTTTTAGTCACTTGGTAAAAAATTGCACGTGTCAAAGGAGTGGGGGGGGGGCCCTGATCAATGGTTAAGTCAGGGGCCCCAAAATTTCTAGTGGCGGCCCTGATTTTACTGCGCTCCCTAATAAAGTCTATTATGCAATGTATTTATCTATCTGATGCTCCCTTGACTCTCTTGAGAGCTAAAAAATTACTTTTGGATTTGTAATTTGAGTGCAAAAGTAGAAATATAGAAGTAGTATTGATTGCGCTTGAGCAATGTTAACGTAAATAGCACTAATATTTTTGCGCTCCACTTGTAATCCAGGCCTATGATTTTTTGGATTTCTCAATCTGAACATGTAATCAAGACTGTATCCATAAATGATCCCGGGACATCATTTACATTCTAATGTTAATGGCTCCATTTAAGAAGCTACAAATGGAGCCTGCACCCAAGAGTTAACACATATGCCAACTATAGTGGCGTTTTTTAACCCCCCCCTAGACTTCTCCAAACAGGGATATTGACAGCTGCTTGTGAGGAGGGGGCAGCGTTGCACACGAGGTGAAGTGTGCAATGATAAATGTGGCCAGCGTATTGCTGCCAGCTATCCATGATGCCGGGCAGACAGGGGAGGAGATGTCCACCCGTATCCATCCGGGGTTAATTAAATCAAGCCCTAAAACATGAATGATATAGCATTTATTTTTATTTATTTTATAAATGAAAGAACTGAGATGTTAGCGACACAAGAACATATTAGTTTAAAAGTTCTCACACAGCCATTCCACGATCACTGTACTTTTATTTTTTTACTACATCAGTAATTACAAGACCTGCTGATTCCTTAAACCATAAATATTATATATATTGAATACATTAAAAACACAAAAATATTGTCAACTGGATTTTAGATTCTTACCTCAAGATCAAATGCTGTCCTTTGTAACAATTTAATGCTCTGATTTAATGTGCTCTGGAAAATAAGCATATTATTAAAATCATATTTTATATACTGTATGTACTATAAACAACACAAATCAAGTTGGACCATAAAGAAATTATATTTTTATATACAATACTTAAAATGTAGCATCCAAATATGAGTCTATGTTACATTCAAAGTAATAAACACTTCTTTATAAAGTTTTACTTTTCATAAATAAAAAAATAAAAAATCCTGTCACAGAATTTTACAAATGCATTGCTGACATTTATGAAAACATGTTAAGTACATGCACCAATATAGTATAATTACAAGTAGTAATGTGATTATGTAATAAAAGACAAAATAAAAAGATGCTTTGCAGAAGCTGTGATGCTTACCCTAGCTTTAACATATTTCTTGAAAGTCAGATAGAAGGAAAGAGAAAAAAAGAAATAAGAAGAAACCAAAATGAACCAATAGCCTTAAATACCTCAGTACAGCATTAGAAGGGAATGTTCTAACAAGCTGTAGTATATTTTTTCTCAAGTAGAAAACTACACTGCTCCTCTTTAATTAAACAAATATGTCAATTAAGAATAATATGTTTGCAATATTAAAATTTAAAATAATAATAATAAAAAAACAT
Source organism: Bombina bombina (assembly GCF_027579735.1). Lineage (NCBI taxonomy): Eukaryota > Metazoa > Chordata > Amphibia > Anura > Bombinatoridae > Bombina > Bombina bombina. Next base: position 1,291,355,582 of record NC_069500.1, on the reverse strand, counting down.
AACCATAGCATATTATTTTGTCACAAGAGCTTTAGTCTACAAAGCTGCAGAATCTGTTGGCACTCAAATAACCGATAATAATAATAAATACAAAGTATAAGTTACACATGTCATCTCGCTGATAGCGGATTAGCATTGCATTGAAACATTAGATGCACATTCCTAGGATTTACATGAAATTCACTGCATCCCTATATCTAGTGCACACAGTTTCCTGTTGGATTACCATTGCCTGCTCCAGTGGAACAACTTGCTGAATATGGATGAGTCGTATACTACTTGCATGTCCTTTTAATGCATTTCCTAAAGCTCCTTTTGGCTAAAAGCAAAAAAGAAATAGTTCAGTCTCATGCAGTTAATTTTAAAGCAAACATTTCCACAGATAAGGGTAAAATTTAAAGGGACAGTCTAGTCCAAAATAAACTTTCATGATTCAGATAGGGCATGTAATTTTAAACAATATTCCAATTTACTTTTATCATCAAATTTGCTTTGTTCTCTTGGTTTTCTTAGTTGAAAGCTTAACCTAGGATGTTCATATAATAATTTCTTAGACCTTGAAGGCCACCTCTTTTCACAATGCATTTTAACAGTTTTTCACCACTAGAGGGTGTTAGTTCATGTTTTTCATATAGATAACACTGTGCTCATGCACGTGAAGTCATCTGGGAGCAGGCACTGATTGGCTAAACTGCAAGTCTGTCAAAAAGAACTGAAACAAAGGGGCAGTTTGCAGAAGCTTAGATACAAGATAATCACAGAGGTTAAAAGTATATTAATATAACTGTGTTGGTTATGCAAAACTGGGGAATGAATAATAAAGGGATTATCTATCTTTTAAAACAATACAAATTTGGGTGTAGACTGTCCCTTTAAGCTAGAAATTATTTTATTATCAATCATTATTATGGCTCAGTAATTCCAATCAAATAGGTCCATTCAGAATTTTTATTGGTTAAAATGCCTACCCAATCATGACTGATTTAAAATCTATATATAAAGGAGAAACAGTTTGTAAAGTTTGATGAGAATAGACCTGTTGCTGGATTTTTAAAATTACTATTTTAAAGGGACATTAATATAAAAAATAAACAAATGGATTAGATAGAACAAAAAATGTAAACAATTTCCCAGTTTACTTCACCATCAATTTTGCTTAGTTCTAATGGTATCCTTTGTTAAACAGTAATGCTTTGTAAGCTCAGGAATCTTTAGCCATTTTGCAGCAATTTTTGCAACAATGCTTTGTGTAATGTCATACATAGTTACAAACACTGCTTCCATATAATGCTACAGAGACTATGGCAGCACAGTTTGCAAATATGTATAACATTGCTATAAACATTGCTGCAAACATTGCTGCCAGGTGGCTAAGAACACATGCACACACCTAAATGCACCTATGATTACTCTTCAACAAAGGATACCAAGGGAACTAAGCAACATTAGTAAGAGATGTAAATTAGAAAGTTGTTTAAAATTGTATGTTTTATCTTAATCATAAACATTAAATGTTTATTTTACTTTCCCTTTAACTCAGGGGGGGTTACAGAGAGGGAAGGAGATTGCATGGGGGGATGTCCAAAGGGGAAGTCACATAGGTGGGTGTTTGCAATTGGAGGTCACATATAGGATACGCTATTATAGTTAATAATTAATTCTTGCAGGATACTCAGAGCAGCCATTATAGGTAATTGGTGGGTAGCTCATGGTTAATTAGCCTGGGGGAACGGCACAGCATGGTTAGAGTATTTTGGTGGTGGTGGAGGTTGCTATTATGGTATTTAGCAGTGAGGGGTCATGGTTATATGCGATGAGGAGAAGGTGAGAGGTTATGTTCATTAAGGTTTGAGTGAGATGGGGTATTGGACAGCGGATGCCAGAAATAAAGTGCCGTGAGAATGTCATGGTTATGTATTTGCCACATCCAGACTAACTTTTGAACAGAACATCCTATTTGTACAACAAAAAGAAGCTAAACTGTGTAATACGGGTTGTAAATAATCTTTATATCTAATGCGATCTAAACTATAGTAATCTCATGTTTATTTGAATTGAAAAATGTCTTTAAATTTGGTTAATCAATAATTAAGCAGTTATCTTATGTATAAATTTAGACAGTAGTTAACTTTACTTGAGTGTAATCTAAATCTGATGCCTATGTTAGCCCTACCTAGCTAATGCTTACCCGATGAGACAGTAGTTAACTTTACATGAGTGTAATCTAAATCTGATGCCTATGTTAGCGTTACCTAGCTAATGCTTACCCGATGAGACAGAAATAACCACACCCCTTTTACCTATATACAGATAACCTCACCTCCTCCTACCTCATTCCTATGTTCTTTCATTCTGTGCTCACCCTCATATGAAGATGTACTGTTTGGTATTCATCGTATCTGGTAAGCATTAGCTAAGGTAGGGCCAAGATAATTACAATTTAAATAAGCAAATTCTATATCTTGGCCTAATACCTAGACAATGTTTACCAGGATTCTTGTTCCTTGCTCTTTCATCCTTTGATGGACAATCTAGGAATGAGGGATGAGGGATGAGAAGGTCATCTTCCTATAGGTAAAATGAGTGTGGTTATTTTTGTCCATGCCCCCTTCTGTGTGGGGATCTCATCTAGTAAACATTAGCTAAGTATTAGGCCAAGATATAGAATTTTATGCTGAAGATTATTTAAATTTAATTTAACACTACCATGCTAACTCCACTAGAAGTAAGGTTTTTGCGCTGGTATTACAAGTTGAAAGTAAAACATTTTCGCTCGCACGCTAACCCTGCGCAAAATGACGAATATTGCAAGTGCATTAATGTATTACCCCATTGAAGATAAAGCAAGAAAATGGAAAAAAACAAACACCCTACTCACGCACAAACTATTGCATATTCTCAAGTGTGTTAACCCGAAATGAAAATATTAATATTTCACATTCCAATATTCTTCACATATAAGACTGTTCTATTTTTTCATAAATACATATTTCTACATATATCGTTGGTTATGGTTGCCACCTCGGCCATGTTTTCCTGGACATTTATGAGTTACACAGGTTGCAGGGTGTGCAGAGACAAACCTGCATTGTGCTGCTGGACAGCACAAAAATAGTAACCCTGGACAGCACTATTCATGTTCTTCCCTGCACACCCTGCAGCATGTGTAGCTCATAAGTGTCCAGGAAAACATGGCCGAGGTGGCAACCCTACTGATGGTATTTTGGTACAATATCTATCTATCTATCTGATTATATATAGTTATATAAAATATATATAGATATATATAGGAATATCTATTTATAAATACCTAGAACTTATTCTGCTATGTTCAGAATATTTGAATATTTAAAGGTATGACCAACCACACAAAAACCTTTAAGATCTTTAACACTTTCATGTAGCGATGCTAGCTAACATTCAATATACTGCCATCTATTGTTCATAAAAAAACATTACACATTTAAAAAGAGTGCATATGTATATATTTTGGAATGCATTTGTCTTAAAGTTTTTATACTTTTTTTAATCATAATTAATATATGGATAAACAACAAGGAAACTTACATGTTAAAGAATAGAATCTATATACCTAGAGGAAGACTGAAAAATCCAATTCCCTATTTAATCCTTTGGTGTGCATGGTATCCAGTTTATGGATCCAAAATGCCTCTCTCTGTTTTAGAAGACGTTCTCTACTTCCTCTTTCTCTAGGTATCTGATCTATAATTTGCCATTTTTTTTTTTAATTTTTATTTTATTGGAAAAAAGTTAAAAAATACATTAGCCAATTACAGTGCAAGACACAAAAGGACTATTTTTGTGAATTTATAGTTTCAGCATCTTTGTACTCATATTTGTGTTACTAACCAAGAAGAAAGAAAAAGAAGTCTGGAAGTACTTAGCTGAACACAAAAAGGTCGTAAAGTTTAGCTTTTACCGAATCAACAAACAAACAAAATGACACAAAAAGGGAGGCTATAAGCCTCTTGAACAATGTTAGTTCTCATCTCCTGAGTCTATTGAGGAAGAATTTGATTTATTTTTGTCTGTAAATTATTCCCCATAAAAAAGATACATTTTCCCCATACTTTATTGTAATCCTTAACCGCTTTTGCTTTATAGTATTTAGTATCATAAGCCGCCAATATATAGAACTAATCAAGGGTATTTCTTTATCCAATTTTTAAAGATAAGTGTTCTAGTTAGAACAATTCCCCATTGAATAAGTGTATATCCTGTTCCCCAATTTGTTGCCTTAATTAAAAAATAGAATATTTTCTACTTCGTTTCTCACCTTTTCCCTCAGAATTGTTGCAAATAGGAACAATTTTATACATGCATATAACAAATGAAGTATATTAGGATCTGCCTCACTGCATTTTTTGTGCTCTCCTGGGCATAATATAGTTAAAGTTAAGAAGCCTAAAATGAGATTCTCTGATTTTGGCGACTCTAGTTACAGCCTTAATAATGGCAAAGTTTTTTTGTATTTTAGATTCATTACTAAAATATTGGGCGAACCTATCCCATCTGCTGTTATTTTCTTTAGTTATTTTCTCCTCTGTTGAAGATTGTAAAATGCTATAAATAAATGATACTGGACCTTTCCTGATCTTAGGGCAATCTAATATTGGATATTTTTTACCTAAATTTGGTATATTTTTAACCATCTGGAGTAAATAGTGCTTTGCCTGCATATAATAAAACCCTTCTTTTGAGGGGACTTTATGTATCCTTTGAAAATCTCTACAAGTCTGCCAAAAAGTGAGCGGTAGACCCTCTCCTGTCAAGACTGGTACCGCATATTAAAGTCAGTAGTTAAGAAGAGTTTTACACTACAATGCCGTAGCATAAAACTCTTAGCTAAAGTGCTAAAAAGTACACTAACACCCATAAACTACCTATTAACCCATAAACTGAGGCCCTCCCGCATCGCAAACACTAAAAAAAATTTTTTAACCCCTAATCTGCCGAACCGGACATCGCCGCCACTATAATAAATATATTAACCCCTAAACTGCCGCACTCCCGCCTCGCAAACATTAGTTAAATATTATTAACCCCTAATCTTCCGTCCCTAACATCGCCGACACCTACATACATTTATTAACCCCTAATCTGCCGCCCCCAACATCGCCGCCACTATACTAAAGTTATTAACCCCTAAATCTAAGTCTAACCCTAACCCCCCCTAACTTAAATATAATTAAAAGAAATCTAATTAAAAATTCCTATCATTAACTAAATTATTCCTATTTAAAACTAAATACCTATAAAATAAACCCTAAGCTAGCTACAATATAACTAATAGTTACATTGTAGCTAGCTTAGGGTTTATTTGTATTTTACAGGCAAGTTTGTATTTATTTTAACTAGGTACAATAGTTATTAAATAGTTATTAACTATTTAATAACTACCTTGCTAAAATAAATACAAATTGACCTGTAAAATAAAACCTAACCTAAGTTACACTAACACCTAACACTACACTATAATTAAATTAACTCCCTAAATTAAATACAATTAAATAAAATTAGCTAAAGTACAAAAAAAAACTAAATTACAGAAAATAATAAACAAATTACAAGATTTTTAAACTAATTACACCTAATCTAATCCCACTAACAAAATAAAAAAGCCCCCCCAAAATAAAAAAAGCCCTACCCTACACTAAATTACAAATAGCCCTTAAAAGGGCCTTTTGCGGGGCATTGCCCTAAAGTAATCAGCTCTTTTACCTGGGAAAAAAACTTACAAATCCCCCCCCAACATTAAAACCCACACAACCAACCCTACTCTAAAACCCACCCAATACCCCCTTTAAAAAACCTACCACTAACCCCTTGAAGATCACCTTACCGGGAGAAGTCTTCATCCAACCGGGCCGAAGTCCTCAACGAAGCCGGGAGAAGTCTTCATCTAAGCGAAGTGGTCCTCCAGACGGGCAGAAGTCTTCATCCAGATGGCATTTTCTATCTTCATCCATCCGGCGTGGAGCGGGTCCATCTTCAAGACTTCCGACGTGGAGCATCCTCTTCATCCGACGGCTAACACTGAATGAAGGTTATTTTAAATGACATCATCCAAGATGGTGTCCCTTCAATTCCGATTGGCAGATAGAATTCTATCAGCCAATCGGAATTAAGGTAGAAAAAATCCTATTGGCTGATGCAATCAGCCAATAGGATTGAAGTTCAATCCTATTGGCTGATCCAATCAGCCAATAGGATTGAGCTGGCATTCTATTGGCTGTTCCAATCAGCCAATAGAATGCCAGCTCAATCCTATTGGCTGATTGCAACCTTCACTCAGTGTTAGCCGTCAGATGAAGAGTATGCTCCGCGTCGGATGTCTTGAAGATGGATGAAGATAGAAGATGCCGTCTGGATGAAGACTTCTGCCCGTCTGGAGGACTTCGCCCGGCTTGGATGAAGACTTCTTCCGGCTTCGTTGAGGACTTCGGCCTGGTTGGATGAAGACTTCTCCCGGTAAGGTGAACTTCAAGGGGTTAGCGTTAGGTTTTTTTAAGGGGGGATTGGGTGGGTTTTAGAGTAGGGTTGGTTGTGTGGGTGGTGGGTTTTAATGTTGGGGGGGATTTGTATTTTTTTTTACAGGTTAAAGAGCTGATTACTTTGGGGCAATGCCCCACAAAAGGGCTATTTGTAATTTAGTGTAGGGTAGGGATTTTTTTTATTTGGGGGGGGGGGGGTTATTTTGTTAGGGGGATTAGATTAGGTGTAATTAGTTTAAAAATCTTGTAATTTGTTTATTATTTTCTGTAATTTAATGTTTGTTTTTTTTGTACTTTAGTTAATTTTATGTAATTGTATTTAATAGCATTTAATTGTATTTAATTTAGGGAATTAATTTAATTATAGTGTAGTGTTAGGTGTAATTGTAATTTAGGTTAGGTTTTATTTTACAGGTACTTTTGTATTTATTTTAGCTAGGTAATTATTAAATAGTTAATAACTATTTACTAACTAGTCCACCTAGTTAAAATAAATACAAACTTGCCTGTAAAATAAAAATAAAACCTAAGATAGCTACAATGTAACTATTAGTTACATTGTAGCTAGCTTAGGGTTTATTTTATAGGTATTTAGTTTTAAATAGGAATTTTCTTTAGATTTATTTAAATTATATTTAACTTGGGGGTGTTAGGGTTAGACTTAGGTTTAGGGGTTAATAAATTTAGAATAGTGGCGGCGACGTTGGGGGCGGCAGATTAGGGGTTAATAAATATAATGTAGGTGGCAGCGATGTTGGTGGCAGCAGATTAGAGGTTCATAAGTATAATGTAGGTGCGGTGGTGTCCGGAGCGGCAGATTAGGGGTTAATAGTTATAATGTAGGTGGCGGCGATGTCGAGGGCGGCAGATTAGGGGTTAATAAGTGTAAGATTAGGGGTGTTTAGACTCGGGGTTCATGTTAGGGTGTTAGGTGTAAACATAAATTTTATTTCCCCATAGGAATCAATGGGGCTGAGTTACTGAGTTTTACGCTGCTTTTTTGCAGGTGTTAGACTTTTTTCAGCCGGCTCTCCCCGTTGATTCCTATGGGGAAATCGTGCACAAGCACGCACAACCAGCTCACCGCTAACGTAAGCAGCACTGGTATTGGAGTGTGGTAATGAGCAAAATTTTGCTGAACGCTCACTTCTGGTTTGGTTTGTAAAAACCCATAATACCAGCGCTGTCTGTAAGTGAGCGGTGAGCATAAACTGTTCGTTAGCACCGCACAGCCTCTAACGCAAAACTCGTAATCTAGGCGTTTGTTTCTATAAAGGTATATGTCTGGTCTAAAATTGTTTTTTTTAGCTATAGAATCTTAGATTTAGAATAGTTTATTTTGTAACCCGAAACTTTCCCATATTCTTCTAGTACTTTTATAACTGTAGTAACTTATGTTTCTGGTGAAGTTATGCCCAATAGAAGATCATCTGCGAAGAGTGAGATCTGTAAACTCTCCTTACCTATATTGGTCCCTATCAAGAGCTCTCTAAGTTTGATAGCCAGAGGCTCCAAAATTAGATCAAAAAGAAGGGGCAACATGGGGCACACTTGTCTAGTTCCTCTACCTAAGGAAAAGGAAGGCGACATATAATTGTTGATTAAAATTGTAGCACTAGATTCCAAATAAATGTTAGAGATTAGATCCACAAAATTCCCTCGCAGACCAAAACTCAGTAAAGTTTCAGACATGAAGTTCCATTCAACTCTGTCGAAGACCTTCTCTGCATCCAGAGATAGAAGGAAGGTCTCAGGCAGAGCCAAAAAATCTCCTCCCCAATCTTCCCGTATTGAAAATTTACTTGTAATATTTTCCTGATGTTCAGTTCTGCAGGTCTCCCCATCATAAATCCTGCCTTGTCTAAATAAAGGAGCGTTGGCAGGATTGATTTTAATCCATCCGCCAGAATTTTCATGAAAATGTTTTAATCAAGATTCAGGAGTAATATTGGTCTATATGAGGATACTTGTGAAGGATCTTTATCTTCCTTCTTCAGCAATATAATATTGGCTGCCTTAAATTGAGATGGAACTTTTTTTATTATAAGAGTAAAACTGCTCATATAGTTCTTTAAGATCATAGATAATTTCTTCTTTCAATAGCCAATAGAATTTCAATGATAGACCATCCGGTCCAAGAGCTTTTTCCTTTCTCATATTTTTCATAGTTTTAATAATTTCTTGTTTTGATATAGGTGCATTTAAAGCCTTGATGTCTTCTACTAAGATCTTATGGAGTTTTATCTTTTCCAGAAACCTATGTATATTCTCGATTTTAGGGTTCTGTGAGGTATATAGGTCTGAAAAATAACTTTGAAAGAGTGATATTATGTCCTCTATTTTATTTGTAATTTTTGCTCCATCATTTATTGTCGTTATGAGAGTTTTATTTTTAACTTTGTTAAAAATGTTCGCTAAATATTTCCCCACCTTATTCCCGAATCTCTCAAATTGCATTGAATATTTAGCTATAGATTTTCCTTCTAGGCTTAGTAGATAGAGATCTTTCTTTTTTTTTTTTGTAATAGTTATATCTATTTTCTTTCAATGGTTGTTTTTTAAGGCGCGTATATGCTGCAGCAAGATTAACTGCTAATTTTGTGTTTTCAATATTCTCTTCCTTCCTTAGTTTTATTAAATAAGATGTAACTTCCGCTTTCAATGTTGCTTTAGCTGCCTCCCAATAAATTATCTTGTTATCTTTATACTCCCTGTTATTGAGACTATACTCATTCCATTTTTGTTTCAGAGTCGATTTAACCAAATAATTAGGAAAATAAAAGGCAACATAATTAGATTAACTTAGCTCGCTTAGAGTTAGGGTAATTGGAGAGTGAGCCGAGAGAACAAATTCCAAAATGTTTGTTTCTATAACTCTTGTCATTAAAGAATCTGATATTAGAAATAAGTCTAATCTAGAGAGGGTCTTGTGGGTTTTTGTGGTTTTAAATGAACAAGTATATTCTAAACTATTCGGATTTAAGAGTTTCCATGCATCAACTAATTTATAATTATCTGAAAAAACTGAGAATATCTTATTTTCATATTTTTACTGGGAGTTCCGTTTCCAATGTTTCTTTTTTCCTTGGAGTTTTTCCTATTCAAAACTGAATTTGGTGTTACATTATAATCCCCCATGATTATCAATTTACCATCCGGAAATGTATCTAAGATTCTATATATTTTCCTCCAAAACTTTCTATCAGATTTATTGGGCACATATAAGTTTCCTATTATATAATCCTTACCCTCAAGAGTGATGTGTATAAAAATATATCTCCCTTCCTTGTCTATTTTATGTTTTGATTCATACTTCAGATTTTGATTTAACAGAATTGCTACCCCTCTTGCTGCTTTAAAATATGATGAGCTTATAACCTCCCCAATCCACCTTGCCTTAATTTTTGAATGTTCTCAGAAAGATGTGTTTCCTGTAAACTTATGTCAACTTTTTTCTTACTCAAGTAATTTAAAATGGCCTTGTGTTTTAACGGGGAGTGAATTCCCCCCCACATGAAAAGAATTTAACCATTACTTAATTTAAGGGGCGATCTAGACCCATCCATCTGAGAGGAGGGAGACAAGAGAGGAGAGAGAAGAAGAAAGAGAAAGGAAAAGAGAGAAAGATAGAGAAAAAACAAAGAACACACAATACATTACTACATAAATTAGTTACACCAAGTTTTTTTTTAGAGTAATTCATCTGTATATCTAATTTCAGATGTATAAATCTGACTTACCACTCTAAGAGGGAACCCCCCCAAAAAAAAACATTTAAAATATTGACGTTACTTATTCAATCAGCAATACACAGTGACCGACTTTTGTATTATATGTTTAACATAAATACTGTGGAATATTGCTGTTATATCATGTTCTCTTGACAGTAACACTTTGTCATATAACAAACCACTAGCTATGTCTAATGTATCAATAAAGAAATTCTTTATACTGATTTTACATATCACGTTATATCTTACAATAAAGTAAACCAGTATCGTTGCTAAATATGACATAGCTCCCAAGGCACTATGTTTAAAACCCCTCATGGCATCCCCAGAGCTTTACCAAGTATTTTAATGTGCCCTTCTCTTATGTTCTATATTACTGTAAAAAACAAAACAAAACAAAAACCACTAAAAATATTTTAATATACATAGTCTAACTATGGTACTGCCTTGTATTCTGAGCAGATACCTTCTATTGTAGTGCTATGAAGTGTATAAATTCCCTAAATCCTTATCTTAAACAATTACCTTCTAGTGACCTTGCTAAAAATTATGTGTCATTATATACAGATAAACATACTGTGTATTCTAATAGAGTCTAGTAACATGCCTATTATCTAACTTTGAATAGATCCAGATGTCCTATTGGCAATTTACATTGTAATTAACACATATCTTTACTGCCCTATAAAAGCAGCAATCTTTTATGCTAGAACCATAATATACCCAAACCTATAGATTAACCCAGTGTCTTCTGGTGACTTAATAGATAATAAAGACTTTTCCTAGAGCATTGGCTTAGACCTTTACCTTTTAGTAATCTAGCTGGCATATTGTGTTTTAGACAAGAACCTTCTATTAAGATGCCATATAATATACATATTCCCCAAAACAATAACTTAAACTTTAATTGTCTAGTGACCTTACTGTGAATTATGTAACTTTGTGTACAACTTAACAAGCCATAAATTCCGTTATTCTAATACTATCTCGTGACATTTCTATTATCAACTAAAATTAGTTTGGGATGTCCTAATGACACTTTACATTAAGATTAACCCGCATCTTTACTACCCATTGTAGGCATCCACCTCTTAGTAAAAGGGCACAAGTTTAGCCAAACCTATATACTGACCCAGTGTCTTCTATTGGCTTCACAAAATAGTAAAGGAGCTTCATAGAATTCTGTCTTGAACATATGCCTTCTGATGCCCTAGTAGCATCTTTAGATCTTGATATACATTTTATCATATCAGCAAAACCATTGTGAAGTAAACAAAACAAAAAAAGAGTGAGAAGCCATTTTAAATGATATTATCTTTGTCTAAAAAAAAAAAATGTGCTTCTTCAGGAGTGTCAAAAACAAAAAAAGTAATTGCCAACTCTAATCCTGAGTTTAGCTGGATACAGTAAAGAATATTTTCCCCCTCTTTTACAAGTTTTGAGCAAATACTTGAGAACAGTCTCCTTTTAGTTGCAGTCTCATAGGAAAAGTCCTGGAACAACAGTAATCTTCCTTCCTTGTAGGTTAGTTGTTGCACTCTACAAAAGGCTCTAATTATCTCCATTTTAGCTTGGTAGTTCAGGTATTCAATGATGACAGGACTTGATTTATTTGATCTCTGATCAGATCCATCTAGAACTCTTCCTGTTCTGTGTGCTCTTTCCACAGTAAATTTCAATAATGAGGGTAGAATTTCCTCAGCAAACTGTATAAAACTTTCTGTTTTAACTTCTTCCGAGAGACCTATTATTCTGAGGTTGTTTCGTCTGCTTCTGTCCTCCAGTTCTTCTATTTTGGCAGTTAGCTTGGCATTTTGTTTCAAAATCAGTTCAAGCTTAGGGTCTAAAATATTTTGTTTGTCTTCACAATCCGATACCCTTTGTCCTGACTCAGAAATCCTGCTTTCTTGTTTTTTTTCTCCACCATTATAGATGAGAGCTTTGCATTAATCTCCTCTATTTTGGGAAATATAAGGGCTGATACCTAGGCAGCTATGATATTAGCCTCATTTACTTTTTCCGCAATATCCTCAATTAGAGAATCCCCAGAAATATTTAGATTTTTAGGGTTTTTTCTTTCTCCCAGGTTGCTCTTAGGAGACTTTTTCTGTGATTTTAAATATTTGTCCATCCGGACAGTTCTGATATTAAAGGAGGGGGAAGCCTCTAATCTGTGTAAACCACCTTGGTTAGTGTCCTACTCAGTGTAACATTCAAATAGAGTATAGACACGAACAAGGAAAAGAAAAAGCAAGCTCAAAACCTTGGTTGTACGTTGAAACAGATGACTTTGAACAGGATTTCAACCTTTCCTGGCCTACAGGGCCTTTGTTGCTTTCTGCTGTGTACTTTGCATAAGTCCCTGGGGTCCAACCCCCCCCTGTTTTTCTTGTTCCTTTTTTCTCTAAAGCAACTTCAGTTATGATAGGTTCGTGTGCAAAGTAAGTGTCCCAGCAATAATAATATGAGGGGTACAGGGTTCAGATAAAGCTTAAAACCATTCACTTTGGCATTTCGCCTTATAAATCCAATTCTGCCCAGTTCTAGGCATATTACCATAACACCCTTTTATACATATTCCTATGCCAGAGTGTAATAAATTAGGCAAAAAGAAGCACAGAAAATAGAGTCATTTATAGATGTAAGAAGGTTCAACACACCTTTGTCCTGTTTCATGCCACTAGTACCTCTGTATCCTCCTGCTGAGCCGTAATACCTGTTTAGTCTGTAGCAGTTCGCCTGTCCTGCTGGGGGGCCAAGACTCATCAGCTGTGACGATGAGTTGAAAAACACAAAAAGACATTTTGTTCTGGCTTTTGTGCGGCTGGCACTCTATTTGCTTAGGGCCTACGCCGACTTGCGTGCCATGGTGATAAAGGGACATCCAATCCGCCCCTGTGGTTTGTCACCTCTGACTATCTACCAACTCCGCAGTCTAGTTGAAAATGGCAGCTACGGTGCCAGATAAAGCTGCCTTTAGCCTAGCGTGGTTCCGACATCCAAGATCCAGCCGCCACACGCTGCACGTGACACAGATGTCACCACTCGGCACCCCCCCATCCAAACACATAAATACGCTTTTACATGTTTTCATCTTCTTGACTTCAAAAGGCTCTAATGCTCTTATAGATATATGTCTATATGTGCATACATATGTATTTAAGTGTTTATACGTGTATATATGTCTGTAAACAAATATATACACATATAAATACATATGTACACATACAAATATAAATACATACATATACATATTTAGACATGTATATGTATGTATCCATCTCAATGTTAATGTCCTTTGCCTGCCTTTTTTTTTCCTTTTCTTACACCTGAGACCTCATGTCTGAGCCCTGATAACTTTTTTGGGCAATATTTGTTATTAATAATTTGTATTAGAGAGAGTTATTATAAGTGTAACTGTACTTTGTAATGTATTTTTATGTGTTTGGTGCAGCTTTTTTGTTTTGCGAAATAGTTAACCAGAGCTCCGAGGATGCAGTAATCATTCTTGCATAAATTGCGATTGGCTCAAGCGTTCACGTTTACTTTTAACTTGTAATACGAATGCTACACTGTAAGTGCTCCACTCGTAATCTGGCTATTAATGGGCACATCACCCAGCAGATTTTACAGACCAACCATGTAAAATTTAAGCTAATATAAAGCTATAATTAGATAATATTTTTTTATTTTTTGTGCACAAATTATCATTTTATGTTAATTATGCAATTACTTTGTACTTTGGATAAGCAAGTAACATTTAAAAGTAACAGAAAATGTTCTAATACTGTAAAGTTTTACACTGCCCCCACACGACTACTTCATCATTCTACCCGGCTGGCAAAATTATTTCTCAAAATCACTGCAAACTTTTCATCAAAACATATATGAGTAGTATAACTTACCAACATGTCTGCATTTTCTTCGAGTTCATTAGCAAATGCCAGAAGATCCACTTTTGTGCTACTTTTGCTTACCTAAAATATATATAAACACATATAAAGCTATTAGATATTTACAGTATATTCTAAGATCATCTTTTTTGTAGTTATTAGCAAACTTTGTTCTATCATTATTATTAGGTAAAAATCTGAGATTAGTTTCTTTTTCAAGCTTTTGTAAAGTAACCATACTTACAATAATATACTGACACTTTTTCAACCAGTTTATAGATTAAGGATTGGTAGAAGACTTTGTGCATGGGCTTAAACTGTAGTAGAGATTCCTTTAACATGTCGGTCACTTTATGTGTTTTTGCCTTTGTCTACCAATTTTTTTTCTACCTGCATGACTTTACACCTTGATATTGTCATAGAATTGAGTGTCCTAAGGTTGTCAGTCTGTTTGAGGGTGGCAGCTGGGCAAGTCATTCCTTTTCATGGATTTTGTCAATCAGTCAACCTTTTTGTTCTAGCCAAAGCTTAAATAATTTATTTCCAGGATGATAATAATATTTATATTCCTTTAGAAACATTATCTTACATTCATAATAAAGCAACACTCTGCTACCTAATGCAGGGCTGTTAAAATGTTAAATGATCTACAAGTAAAAGGAGGGCTACTAAATGGTAACATGGTATGCCACATATAATGTTCAAGGACAGATCTGATGACTCTAATATGTAAAGCTTAGAGGAGAGAAGGGAAAGAGTTGATGATAACCTTCAAGTATATTAAGAGATTTAATAAATCTGAGCTGAAAGCATTTTCACATGAACAAGGGGTCGTGATCTCACTTCAGAATATAGATAAATCAGGAGTAATTTATGGAAGGTGTTGTTAATTCATGATACAAATTAAGTGGTAAGGACAAATACACAAATACTCTAAGAGAGTTCAAGAATGCTTGTCATATACATAATGCAATCCTAAAAACTAGTTAAAGGGTCATTATGGAGAAAAAAAAGTCATGCTCTCATTTTTAGCGGAATCTGCAGCAGATCTAATCAGTAACTCTAGTCATATGACCAAACTGTGCAACCAATTACCTGCAGATTCAGAGTGATACTTTACCCATGTGTTAAACCTATGTGTTTATCCCTTGGATGCTCAATTCTCATCAATAAATGTTTAATGAATGTTTAATTCAGATCAAGTATGGTCCTCTTAATGTTTATGTATGATTTAAATAAAGTGTTTGGAACTTTACAATTTTAATTATAAAATTAATCAAAATGATTTAACCTTTTGAATTGCACTTGTGCTAAAACAATCTAATTGGTTAAAAGAAAAACCTATAAAACCAAATTATGGCGTGACCATCTGTCACATGTTACTTCAACTTTGGCCATGTATCTTTTGCTTCCATGAAAGTTTGTGAAAATCATTGCGAAAAACCCTGTAATAAATTGGTTTCTTTTTTTTAGTTGTTTTTTTTTTTTTGCATTCTTACCAGTAGCTTTAAAACCAATTTAGAAAACAAAACAAAAAAACATCACGTTTCGTCACTACATTTTTAGGCAGATATTCAGATGTTCTAAAAATTGGGCCCATGTTTTTATTTCTTATAATGTGACACTCAGTTTGTCTATGTGCAAGTGTAAATAGCATTGAGTACATACTGTAGGTCTTTCTTTTCATTTTTAAAATATTAGATTATGTTTAAAGTGTATTACAATGCCAGACATTTAATTGATGTTCATAACATTACCTCTGATAGAAACGCATCAAAGTCTATATCAGCAATTCCTGTTGCACTAAAATCTTCTAAATTCCGTTTTCCTTTTTCATCCAGTAATATAACATTACTCAAGTTTATATTCAGCATATCAATTCTATCAGAAATGTCATCAATGTACTAAAAAAATATAAAACAAAAAGTTATTCATTAACTCATTCACAGATACACCACAAATACAATTGCATTTAGAAATAGATATTAAAATAACACAAAGGGACACTTTTAACATATATGGAGAGTTTGTTTCCAATGATCAAACTACCTGTTAGCTTTTTTTTCTTTCTCAGAGTGCAATGTATCAAATTTGAGGTCTAGTTTCTTATGCTTGCATTAGAGTAGAGGTGCCCCTATTTTGCAACATTATTATTGTAGCTTTGTTATACAATGTTGCTAAACACTGCTGCCGTAGAGCACTAAAGACACATGCACACTCCTGAGCTCTTATGAGCCTACCCAGTTTTATATACCAAAGAAAACAAAGCAAATTTGATAACAAAAGTAAATTGGAAAGTTGTTTAAAATTACGTTTCATCTAAAGCATAAAAAAATAATTTTGACTTTACTGCCCTTTAAAGGGGTATTAAACAGTATCAGATTGTAATATAAAATGTTTTATTATGTGTATTTAAAAAACTTTGTAATATACATTTATTATTTATTTTGTCCCCTTTTACTATAATTTAACTGATTTTTTTTTTTAAAGTAATGGATGCCGCCATGTTTGATTTTAAGTTTAAAGTTTATCTTATTGTCCTGTCACAAACAATTAGAAACAGATATACAACATTAAATAAAACTAACTATAAGGTTGTGTTTGATTCCACGCAGCCTTTTTTACACAAACTCTACTTTATTGCCCGGTTTATATATCTTTCCCTAATTGTTCTGCACAGAAGATAGAGATAAATAGAAAACTATTTCAAACATGGCAGCTCCCATTACTATCTAGAGTACTTTATAGAAACTAAACTTTTACACTTATATAATCAATATTTAAACAACTAATATAAAAGGTAAAAAATACAGCTACACATTATTCTAAGGCTAATATCTGCACGGGATACAGCAGTATGTCTAGCATGTATTTACTGTTTAATATCCCTTTAAAAGAAGTGATGCCAGTTTATTTTGATTTATGATGAGAATTTATTTGTTACAGATATCGAGAAAGCTAAATTGTTTATTCATCTAAAGTTACAACTCACGGTTGGTATTTTTTTATTAAATATTATGCCAAAAAACTATTTATGACATTAGAGGGGCATGGAACTCAAAATTGCTCTTTCACAATTCAGACAGACCATACAGTTATAAAAAGTTTCCAACTAACTTTAACAAATTTGCTTCATCTTTATGGTATTTTTTTTTTTTAAGTATACCTAGGTGGGAAGTGTGCACGTGCCTGGAGCACTAAATGGAACAAAAACTGCTGCTTACTATTGTTTTTGCAAATATATAACATTTTAAACATTCAATTCTTGCAAAACTGATGCCATATGGTCTTCCAGACAAGTACATGCTCCTGAGCCTACCTTCCTGATTTTAAACAAAGAAGTGATCACAATACAAGCGGTAACAACATTTCTGTATTCGGAAATGTTTACATCAGATATAAACAGATAGCGGAAAAATCTCCCGTACAATGCACCCGCAGCAATGGCTTTGGTAACTAAAATCCTCCCAACTACCTGTTTTGCTATTTATTTCAGCAAATGCACCAAGGTAGACTGGAATAAAGCGGCGTCTACAAAAGACTAAATATATAGTTATAGGCTGAGAGGTTACCAAATGTGATACAATCCAAACGCAAGGAGGCTAAAAATGCAGTATCAGATAAAAAAGACTGAGATAATTACATATATTATGCAAAAATTAAAATTAAAATACACATTTAATCCTAAAAAATAAAAGCATATAAATAATACATATAAATGGAACAAATATTCCTATATCACAGGTGATCACAATATATTAAACAATATATAAAACAATTCGTATGCATGAAAAAAAGTCCATAATGTTTATGAAGTTTAAAAACAGGTCCAAAAGTTATCCTGCAGTTAGAAAAGAGCGACAAGGGGATCTTGTCAAAAGAATGCCAAATGTAACAACTTTAAGGTGCTCACTTTTACTTACACCATAAAGTTGAATGAGTAGGTTCAAAGTTGTTCCTAGTGGTGTGTGTAGTCCAGTCTATTGCCAGGTTCCAAACCGCTTTTCCTTCTCGCAGTCTTTGGTAGTAGGACCAAACAAACGGATCGTCTCATTGGACACAAATAGCGGTAAAGCGTTGCTTTTTCTTATCCCTATAGGGCAAAGCTACGGAACTCGCCCAGGAACACTTGCAGAGACAAACAGAGTAACGCATTTCGGCTTTGATGCCTTTTTCAAACTCTGTTTTACCGGATTATCTGCAGCTCTTTTATACCCTTCTAAATTAAAGGGGAAGTGATACTTATGATGCTTGATAACTTGATGTTGGATTACTTAAAATTGAATAACTTATTCTTTAATTGCTAATGTTAATACTTATATAATAATAAAATAATAAGATACATAGAGGCCTATATATATATATATATATATATGTATTGTGGCATTGTATAGTTTTATACGTAGCACCTTACTCACCCCAATATTTGTTTTAATTGTCTATATTGCTTCTCTTTCTGACTAGCAACATCTCCTCTGAGTATAGGCTGCTGGTATGGCTGACTCTAGTGTATTTTCATATAGGAATGTACAAAGACATTAATATATTATTTTCAGGAGATATTATGGTAACCACAGGAAATGTAGAATCATTATATGAACTTATGAAAGATCTAGAGAGTAAATTATTACTGGAAATGAAACACAGAACCGAATATATTTTTTAGAGAAATATTTAGAAGCAAAAAGAGTACCTAGAGGTCTTAGACTCAAGAAAAAATGTACTTTTAATCCTGATAATTCAGATTTTAAAGAAAATGGAATAATATACTTGAGGAAGCTTCTTTTAATCTCATGAGACTAATTAAGGGGTATAGAAAAGAGATCCTACAGAAATTAGACATTGAAATAAACAATCTAGAGAAAAGACTTCTTGAATATACTAATCTAGATGAGTTTAAAAAGAAAGAAAAAGATCTTAAAGATCTAATGAAATCTACAAAAGAGGAACTCTTTAAAGTAAAAGTACATAAAGTCAATAGAGATAAGGATGATTACCAAACACACTCTAATAACCCAGATGAAGATAAATATATATCACATACATGGAGAGGAAATACAAATAATATTAGAAAGGAAGAAAAACCAGTGAAAGAAAATAAGGAAGAACAAGGATATTCTCAAATCTATAAAATAAATTACTATAGAGTGGAAGAAAGACACAATTTTTTAGAGATATAATACACATAGGTAAAAAGAAATCAACAAAACAAAGGACAAAGGCAATGCAATATAAACTACACAAATGAAAGATGTAATGATAGATACAATGAGAGATATGATAGAGACACATACAATAGACATCAATTTAATAGAGAAAGACCGGTCTTCTACAATAGATCACAAAATCAATATAGAGAAAATTGGACCTCCAATACACGGGGGAACAATTACAGATATACAGGCAGAAATAGAGAAGATTGGCAGTCACACACCAGGGATTTGGCACAACAATATCATCCAAGAGAAGAAGCTAATTTTAGTCATCTAAATAGTTATGAGAGCTTAAGATATATTGACAACACAGAAGGAGTCAATTAGGAAAGAGATAAAACAGTAAAGAAAGATACTCATAATATAAGGGAAAAGGAGAAACAAGGAGAAAGTAGAGTTAACACAAGCAATAGTGGTGCTCATTTTTTAGAGTTAGGCCAGAGAACCCCAGAAAAAGATCCTTTACCATAAAGAGAAAATAAAAAAAGAAAAACAATAGAAAAAATAAAAGAGGTACAAGAAGTGGAACAAAACGATCCTCAAAAAATAAGACTAATGAGTCACAAATAAGAGAAACCAAAAGGTATTTTCAATCTAAGCAGTATTCCCCTAAATAAGACACAGGAAGAAGTCCTTAAAAAAGGCCTTACATTTGCCCCTACAAACAAAATTAACAAGTTTGGAACGTTCATCGATGCACATAAATTTATTAGAAACCTTACCCTAAAAAGGTGGTACATTAAGTCAGGTCCAGAAAAAACAGCAGGAGAAAATTTGGTTGACCCTAGGGGTTATATTCATTCAAATTTAAAAAGAAAATCGAATTTTTATCCTAAACATGAGAAAGGACCTGTTATAGAAATCTTTGAAAAGCTTATACTTAAGGATATAGAGAATATCCCTGAGAATAAAGTAGCAAGAAATCTAACCAAAAAACAAATGGATAGTATCAGAGAAATTGAAACATCATCATCATAAAACCTGCAGACAAAGGGAGTTATATTACATTTTTCACACTACGCATATATGTGTGTGAAACTATCCTTCAAGATCCCATCACTTATAAAAAAATCAAAAAAGATCCTATTACTCAGTTTAATTCAGATCTGGGAAAAATTCTTCAAGATGCCGCCAATGAAGGGATTTTAAATGATAAAGAGAATACATTTATTTATCAAGAGTACCCCATCAAGAATCCATTTGGTATTCTATGGTTTACCAAAAATCCACAAATCCCTAGTGTCCCCACCAGGGAGACCAATAGTCTCTGGGATTAACTCTATAACGTCAAACCTATCAGCCTATTTAGACACATATTTACAAAAATATGTAAAAGAACTGTCATCATACCTTAAAGACTCCACAGACATTTTAAAAATTATAGAACAACTAGAGTGGAGGGAAGGCTATATGTTGGCTACATGTGATGTAGCATCCCTATACACTTGTATATCACACGAGGATGGGATTAAAGCAGTAAAACATTTTCTGGAGACAGATACAACTTTAAATGAAAAACAAGTGGAGTTTATTTTAAGAGGAATACATTATAAACTTACTCACAATTATTTTTCATATGAGGGAGAATTTTATCACCAACAGTGTGGCATGGCTATGGGGACCAGATTTGCCCCAAGTTATGCAAATTTATTTATGGGTATGTGGGAATCTGATTTTCTACAGTCCCAGCAACTTGTGGCAAATCTGGTCCTCTATAGGCGCTATATCCATGATGTCATACTAGTATGGGATAGAACAGGAGAGGATTTCAAAACATTTCTGAAGGCTATGAATAACAACAATAAAAACATTAAATTCACGAGCAAAACTAGTAGAGAAAAGATTATTTTTCTAGGCTTAAAAATCTTTCTAAAAAATGGGAAATTAAATACAAAAAAATATTTTAAACCTATAGATGCAAATAACTATATACATCAGAAAAGTTGCCACTACCATAAATGGAAAAAAAATATATCCAAAAGCCAGATAATGAGGATTAGAAAAAAATTGTAGTAATGAAGGAGAATATTTAGAACAAACAGAAATATTAAAACAGAAATTTGTAGAGAGAGGGTATGAGAAAGAAGGAATAGAAAAAAACATCCATATAGTTAAAAATATGAATAGGGATAATCTGTTAAATCCTAAGATCCAAATAAAAGACCAAAAAGACCAAAAAAGTGTGAACATGTTTGTACCCTTTGTAACAAACTACCATGAAAATAATCAACAATTAGAAAAGATTATTAGAAAACATTGGCCAATATTGAAAACTGATGAAAAATTAGGTGAACTTCTACCAAAATACCCAAGTATATATAAGTCTATAAAAAAGGCAAAAAAATTGAAAACAGTATTGGCACCAACAGAAATAAGAAAGAAATTTATGAAGAACATAGATTTATGTGGAAGGAAACTAGAGGGGTTCTTTCCATGCCTATCCTGTAAAAGTATGCCAACATGCAGAAAAGAAAAAAGAAGAACAATCATTTATTTCACACAAAAAGTACAAAATGAAAGACACCATTAGATGCACAGATAGGAATGTGGTGTATCTCCTTGAATGTAAATGTGGAATACAGTATGTAGGAGTATCCTCAAGACCCCTACGTAACAGGATAAGGTAGCATCTCTGGTCTATAGAAAATTGCAACACTGACAGGAACAAGATACTACCAATACCTAGGAACTTTAAAATATGTAATGGAGCTAATACAAAACACTTAACTTATACAGGATTAGTGATGTCACGAACAGTTCTGCCGCGAATAGTTCGCAGCGAACATAGCATGTTTGCGTTTGCAGCGGACGGCGAACATATGCGATGTTCGATCCGCCCCCTATTCGTCATCATTGAGTAAACTTTGACCCTGTAGCTCACAGTCACAAGACACATTCCAGCCAATCAGCAGCAGACACTCCCTCCCAGACCCTCCCACCTCCTGGACAGCATCCATTTTAGATTCATTCGGAGCCTGCATTCTTAGTCAGAGGAGGGACAGTGTAGCTGCTGCTGATTTAATAGGGAAATCAATAGCTAGGCTAGTGTATTCAGTGTCCACTACAGTCCTGAAGGACTCATCTGATCTCTGCTGTAAGGACAGCACCCCAAATAGCCCTTTTTAGGGCTAGAACATCAGTCTGCTTTTTTTTTTTTTTCCTGTGTAATCTAATTGCAGCCTGCCTGCCAGCTCAGGCTCACAGCGTATACTGTGCCCACTTGCCCAGTGCCACCACTCATATCTGGTGTAACAGTAGTGTACATTTAAAAAAAAAAAAAAAAAAACTTTTTTTTATTTGAAATAATAGCAGTCATTTTCCTTCACATGTGTGTGTTTGAGGTCCTGCCAGGGCACAGTGTGACACCAGTGCAAGTCATATCTGCTAAAAAAAAGTAGTGTACATTTAAAATTAAAAAAAAAACTTTTTTTAATTTGAAATAATAGCAGTCTGTTATGTTAGGTGCAAGTATTTAATATCCTAAACTGCAGGACCACTCAGTCTCACACCAAACCTTTAGGTTCATTAGATGTAATCAAGAACCTAGTTTTTGCTCATAGATCTGAGGGTCACTGCTGCATGGATGCAGAGTGAAAGAAATGAGATTTAAAGGTATATTATCCCGATTGCAATACCAGGTTGCAATATGCAGATAATTATGCAGAGAGAAAGAAATGAGATTTAAAGGTATATTATCCCGATTGCAATACCAGGTTGCAATATGCAGATAATTATAGAGATAGTAGAATAATGAAAGATTTAGTTAAGTATTAGTAGGTGAATGTCAGCCTCAATAAACACAGGTTGCAACCAGGAGGTGTTTCTATATAAAGTAAGCAGGAGAGCTCTATAACAGGTTATGTTGTTTTTAGTTAACAGGCAGTCCTTAGTTAGTCTATGACGTTGTTAGTATTCATATAAACAGCAGGCAGTCTTTCACAACCAACAGTATGATTATTTGATAAAGCACATAGAATAATTAAGCACAGTTCATCAAGCTGAATCGATAGATATTACAGGCAATCAGATAGTTAACGGTAGCTGTATTTGCATAAGCGTCACACTGTAAAACATGCAGGAAAGTCCTTCAAAGTAGTAAGTGAATTAAGGTATAATACGTTACCAACTTCAGAGAGTAAGGAATAGTAACGGTTACCGCAGCTTCAAGGTGAGTTGCTATTAAGCACAGGAGTTGTTTGTTTGCAGCCAGAGTGAGAGAGAGCTCCAGAGACTTACGGTGACGTCAGACGCCGATACATGGCATCAATGTAGAAGCCGGGAGAAACTGAATTAACAAGTAAGAGATACTTTAAGGATTCCGGACAAAACAAAGAAACCTGGTATATGACGATCCAAAGTTGAAAAGCACACAGCAGTTGTAGTTATTATGAGTAAATTCCTTGGTTAGGAATATCAGCAAGGTGTCTTCGTTGTTGCTCAGCTTATAGCTAAGTGAATACAAATTACCAAGCATGGGTAGACTGGAGGAGGGGCCTTATATAGGGATGTGAATACCTGAACATCCTGATTTAAAGGGACAGGAACATAACAGGACGCCCCCCTAAAAAGAGCCGCTCCGCGGATCAAGGCTTGGGTCGGTCGGGATGTCTCCGATGAAAAATCGAAAGAAGACGGGGTGCCGACAAATTAGAGTATGGTTCCCAGGAGTCCTCATCAGCCCCAAAACCTTTCCATCGTACCAGGTACTGGAGTTGATTGCGGTATAAACGAGAGTCCAAAATAGAATCCACCTCATACTCAACTTCATCCACAACTGGAGGGTTAGTCAACGAAGGATGAGGGGGATCCCTTATCGGAGAGAAAGGTTTCAGGAGGGACACATGGAATGTAGGATGTATCCTGAGAGAAGGAGGCAGCTGAAGAGTCACAGCATTTGGATTAACAACCTCAACTATGTCATAGGGACCTATGAAAAGACTTCCAAGCTTTTTACTTGGAATACAGAGTTTCAGGTGTTTAGTACTTAGCCAAACCTTATCCCCAGGTTTATAAAGAGGGGGTTTTGAGCGCCTTAAATCATAATGGTGTTTCTGTGAAGCTTGAGCTTCTTGTAAGGTTGTTTTGAGAACAGAAAAACCCTCAGCAATAGTATTGACAGTCTGATCAACCGTAGGTAGCAAGGAATCGGTTCTGTGGAAAAGATGATATGAAGGGTGAAAACCATAATTAATATAGAATGGCGAAGTTTTTGTGGATGCGTTGGTCATGTTATTATGTGCGAATTCTGCAGTAGGCAGCAGAGCGAACCAGTTATCCTGTTGGTTCGTACAATAGCATCTCAGATACTGTTCAAGAGACTGGTTAGTCCTTTCGCACTGACCATTAGTCTGGGGATGATAAGCAGTACTTAATCTCCTAGTAATCTTGAGAATAGAACATAACTGAGTCCAGAACTTAGAGGTGAATTGAGATCCTCTATCAGACGTGATGGAGTCGGGTAGTCCATGTAACTTTACAACATGATTCAAGAACAGTATGGCTGTTTCGGATGCGGTTGGTAAACCCATATGTGGAATAAAATGTGCCATTTTAGAAAACAGATCAACAATGACTAGAATTGTGTTATGGTTAGAGGATGGGGGTAGCTCCACTATATAGTCCATTGCTATGTCCTTCCAGGGTCTTTCAGGAACTGGTAATGAAAGAAGAAGACCATAAGGACGAGTTCTAGTATGTTTGCAAGTAGCGCAGACTGAACAGGATCGAATGTAAGAAGAGACAGAACTTTTCATATTGGGCCACCAATAGTCTCTTTGAAGTATGCGTAGTGTTTTATGAAGTCCAGGATGTCCGGATAGAAGAGAATCATGTGCAGAATGCATTAATTCATTTCGTAGAGGTTCTGGTATATATATCTGGTTTCCATGGTAATACAGATTACTACTGTGTTTTTGTAGATCTGCTAATGGGAGTGTTGGATCTGCTCTCTGATACTCTTTTATAGAGGTTTCAGTGATTGAAGTTAATCCAATGAACTTATTTTGTGGAATGATAGAATCTGGAGGTATATAATGTTGAGGTTTTGGATCCTTCCTTGAAAGAGCATCTGCTTTTGTATTTTTGGAACCCGGGCGGTAAGTGATGGTAAAATCAAATCTTGAAAAGAAGAGGCTCCATCTAACTTGTCTAGATGTTAACGTTTTGCTGGTTTTTAAATATTCAAGGTTTCTATGATCCGTAAGTATAAGAATAGTATGTTTAGTACCCTCAAGGAGGTGTCTCCAAAACTCTAGTGCTGATTTTATAGCGAGAAGCTCTTTTTCACCAATAGCATAATTTAGCTCGGCTGAGCTCATTACCCTAGAGTAATATGATATTGGATGCAGTGCTTCCTTGTGTGAAACTCTTTGTGAGAGTACAGCTCCAAGAGCGTACTCAGAAGCATCAACCTCAAGCGTGTACTGTAAACTGGGATCTGGGAATTTGAGTATCGGTGCTGTTACAAACCTCTCCTTTAATATATTAAATGCGTTCTCAGCATGAATATTCCAAGAGAAACCAGGTTTTTTCTGAGTTAATTTAGTCAAGGGTCTAGCAATCTCAGAAAAGCCCTTGATAAACTTCCTATAGAAGTTTGCGAACCCAAGAAATCTCTGAACATCCTTTTTTGTACGGGGGGTGCTCCAGTTAGTAATAGCTTCCACTTTGTTTGCTTCCATGGCGATACCAGAAGGGGAAACATGGTATCCTAAGAAGGAGATAGTAGTGGTATTAAAAATGCATTTCTCTAACTTAGCATAGAGATGGTGTGAACGAAGTCTGGACAAAACAAGCTTGACATGGGTGTGATGGTTTGTTATATTGTCAGAATAGATTAAAATGTCATCTAAATAAATGACCATACAGACATCAAGTAAGTCATGAAATACGTCATTTATAAAACACTGGAACGTTGCAGGAGCGTTGCACAGCCCAAAAGGCATTACTGTATATTCATACAGTCCATAACGTGTGCGGAAAGCTGTTAGCCACTCATCGCCTTTCCTCATCCTTATCAAGTTATAAGCTCCTCTAAGATCTAATTTTGTGTAAATTTTAGCTCCTTGCAACCGTTCTATAAGTTCAGGGATAAGTGGGAGTGGGTACCTGTTTTTCTTGGTGCATTTGTTAAGTTGTCTGTAGTCGATAATAGGACGAAGTGATCCGTCCTTGTTTTTAACAAAAAACATTGCAGCACCCGCTGGAGAGGTGGAAGGTCTTATAAAACCTTTCTTAAGGTTGTCCTCTAAGTACTGTTTCAAATGAACCAATTCAGGTTCTGACATAGGGTATATATGACCAAAGGGAATAGAACTGCCCGGTAGTAAGTCTATCGGACAGTCATAAGACCTATGGGGGGGTAAATTCTGAGCTTCTACTTTGTCAAACACATCGGAAAATTCTTTATAACATTCAGGTAAAACATGATCAGTCATACAACACACAGAAGCTTTGGGAAAACAGACTTCCTTACAGTAAGTGGAATTAAAATTCACAACACCTTGCTTCCAAGATATATCAGGATCATGCTTTATCAACCAATTGATACCAAAAATTAACGGGTATAAACTAGAAGGCAAAATGTCAAATGTACATGTCTCAGTATGGCCTTTCTGTGTGATAACTTGTAAGGGTGTAGTGTGATGAGTGATAGGCCCTGTATTCATAAGAAAACCATCAACCAATCTTATGGCTTGTGCACTATCTTTTTTTATTGTGGGTATTTTATGTTTTGTAACAAATGCTTGGTCAATGAAATTCCCAGATGCACCAGAGTCAATAACGGCCTGGGTTTTTGTCTTCTGTAGACGCCACTGCAAAAGAACAGAAATTGGTAAATGAGTGGTAAGCGTAGACAATTTATTAAGGCAATTTTGGTGCTGAAGATTCTTACCCCTCTTCTGTCTGATAAGCACAGGACAGTCTCTAACACCATGGTCCTTTGCTGCGCAATATAAACACAAGTTATGTAGCTTCCTTCTGGCTTTTTCCTCTGGTTTTAGAGGACCCCTCATGACAGCAACTTCCATAGGTTCATCATTTGATTTAGATGGTGCAGTGACCACAGGATGGTATACCGGGATTTTCTTGGCAATAGGATCAGATAGTGCCCTTTCAGATCTACGTTCTCTTATCCTTCTATCAACAGTGATACATAAGGTCATAAGATTCTCTAATTCCACAGGAACTGCACCACGGGCTAATTCATCTTTTAATGTTTCAGAAAGACCTGTTCTGAACTTATTTCTGAGAGCAGGTTCATTCCATTGGGTGTCTGGTGCCCATCTTTTAAAGTCCGTGATATATTCTTCTACTGCTCTTTTACCTTGTCGTAGGCTCCTAAGAGCAGTCTCAGCAGTATTCTGCTTATGATGGTCTTCATATAATAGGGACATGGCAGAGAAAAAGGCATCTAAGGAGTCTAATATGGGGTCATTGTTCTCATAGAAGGCGTTAGCCCAGGATTTAGCCTCTCCTCTGAGGTATGAGATGACCGTTAGAACTTTGACCCGATCAGATGTATAGGTTCGGGGTTTTAAAGAAAAGTACAGAGTACAGGAGTTTTTAAATTCTCTAAACTGAGTCCTGTCACCAAAGAATTTTTCAGGTGGAGATACAGTTGGTTCAGGTGTTAATTCAATAGGAGCAGGTTTATCAGATAAGTGCTCATTAATAAACTTCCTAATGTGATCATTTTCAATTTTAATTTCTCTGAGGCCTTGTAGCATATGGTCCATGCTTTGTGCAAGGGAACCAACACGGTTTGTAAGTTCAGTGATATCCATGCTGTAGGATATATGTTAAGGCTTGGTAATATGTTATGTTAGGTGCAAGTATTTAATATCCTAAACTGCAGGACCACTCAGTCTCACACCAAACCTTTAGGTTCATTAGATGTAATCAAGAACCTAGTTTTTGCTCATAGATCTGAGGGTCACTGCTGCATGGATGCAGAGTGAAAGAAATGAGATTTAAAGGTATATTATCCCGATTGCAATACCAGGTTGCAATATGCAGATAATTATGCAGAGAGAAAGAAATGAGATTTAAAGGTATATTATCCCGATTGCAATACCAGGTTGCAATATGCAGATAATTATAGAGATAGTAGAATAATGAAAGATTTAGTTAAGTATTAGTAGGTGAATGTCAGCCTCAATAAACACAGGTTGCAACCAGGAGGTGTTTCTATATAAAGTAAGCAGGAGAGCTCTATAACAGGTTATGTTGTTTTTAGTTAACAGGCAGTCCTTAGTTAGTCTATGACGTTGTTAGTATTCATATAAACAGCAGGCAGTCTTTCACAACCAACAGTATGATTATTTGATAAAGCACATAGAATAATTAAGCACAGTTCATCAAGCTGAATCGATAGATATTACAGGCAATCAGATAGTTAACGGTAGCTGTATTTGCATAAGCGTCACACTGTAAAACATGCAGGAAAGTCCTTCAAAGTAGTAAGTGAATTAAGGTATAATACGTTACCAACTTCAGAGAGTAAGGAATAGTAACGGTTACCGCAGCTTCAAGGTGAGTTGCTATTAAGCACAGGAGTTGTTTGTTTGCAGCCAGAGTGAGAGAGAGCTCCAGAGACTTACGGTGACGTCAGACGCCGATACACGGCATCAATGTAGAAGCCGGGAGAAACTGAATTAACAAGTAAGAGATACTTTAAGGATTCCGGACAAAACAAAGAAACCTGGTATATGACGATCCAAAGTTGAAAAGCACACAGCAGTTGTAGTTATTATGAGTAAATTCCTTGGTTAGGAATATCAGCAAGGTGTCTTCGTTGTTGCTCAGCTTATAGCTAAGTGAATACAAATTACCAAGCATGGGTAGACTGGAGGAGGGGCCTTATATAGGGATGTGAATACCTGAACATCCTGATTTAAAGGGACAGGAACATAACACAGTCAGTTTCCTTCACACGTGTGCGTTTCAGGTCCTGCCAGGGCACAGTGTGACACCAGTGCAAGTCCTATCTGCTAAAACAGTAGTGTACATTTAAAAAAAACAACCTTTTTTTACTGTGAAATAATAGCAGTCAGTTTCCTTCACACGTGTGCGTTTCAGGTCCTGCCAGGGCACAGTGTGACACCAGTGCAAGTCCTATCTGCTAAAACAGTAGTGTGCATTTAAAAAAAAAAACTTTTTTTACTGTGAAATAATAGCAGTCAGTTTCCTTCACACGTGTGCATTGCAGGTCCTGCCAGGGCACAGTGTCACACCAGTGCAAGTCATATCTGCTAAAACAGTAGTGTACATACATTTAAAAAAAAAAAAAAAACCTTTTTTTACTGTAAAATAATAGCAGTCAGTTTCCCTCACACATGTGCGCTCCAGGTCCTCCCAGGGCACAGTGTCACACCAGTGCAAGTCATATCTACTAAAACAGTAGTGTACATACATTTAAAAAAAAAAAAAAAAAACCTTTTTTTACTGTGAAATAATAGCAGTCAGTTTCTCTCACACGTGTGCGTTCCAGATCCTGCCAGGGCACAGTGTCACACCAGTGCAAGTCATATCTGCTAAAACAGTAGTGTACATACATTTTAAAAAAACACCTTTTTTTATTGTGAAATAATAGCAGTCAGTTTCCCTCACACGCGTGCGCTCCAGGTCCTGCCAGGGCACAGTGTCACACCAGTGCAAGTCATATCTGCTAAAACAGTAGTGTACATACATTTAAAAAAAAACACCTTTTTTATTGTGAAATAATAGCAGTCAGTTTCCCTCACACTTGTGCGCTCCAGGTCCTGACAGGGCACAGTGTCACACCAGTGCAAGTCATATCTACTAAAACAGTAGTGTACATACATTTAAAAAAACAACAACCCTTTTTTATTGTGAAATAATAGCAGTCAGTTTCCCTCACACGTGTGCGCTCCAGGTCCTGCCAGGGCACAGTGTCACACCAGTGCAAGTCATATCTACTAAAACAGTAGTGTACATACATTTTAAAAAAAAACAAACCTTTTTTTACTGTGAAATAATAGCAGTCAGTTTCCCTCACATGTGTGCATTCCAGGTCCTGCCAGTGTTACACCAGTGCAAGTCATATCTGCTAAAACAGTAGCGTACATTTAAAAAAAAAAAAACCCTTACACTACCTGAACGATACAACATCATACCTGATGTTTTAAAGCACGTTATTCCAAACAATTTAGGAATGTTAGGTGATTTATGCCCTTTATGGATTAAAACCAGACTCTGCATCAACTATGTAATTTTCCATAGGAGTTTGCCATGGATCCCCCTCCGGCATAGCACAGTCCAGGTGTTAGTCCCCTTGAAACAACTTTTCCATCACTTTTGTGGCCAGAAAGAGTCCCTGTGGGTTTTAAAATTCGCCTGCCTATTGAAGTCTATGGCAGTTCGCCCAGTTCGCCAGTTCACAAACTTTTGTGGAAGTTCGCGTTCGCAAACGCAAAATTTAAGGTTCGCGACATCACTATACAGGATTAGCCAAAATAAAAAAGAATTGGAGAGGGATGGATCCAAATAAGGAATTAATGAAACTTGAAACCAAATGGAATCTATGAAATGAAGACCCTAACTCCCAATGGTTTAAATCAAGAATTTGAAATTAACTGTTTTTAAACTGAATAATAAAATATATAAAATATATAACATACAAAATTATTATGTTATGATTTTTAAATTGGTATCTTCTCTTGGATCATATTAAATAGATTATATATATATATATATATATATATATATATATATATATATATATATATATATATATATATATATATATAAATAAATAAACAGCACTTCAACACTTATATAAAACTAAGCACTTAGAACTTTTTCAGAATAATCAAATCATGTATTTTAAAATATTTTTTAAACACCCCTAAATCATTTTTTCAAGATTTAAAGTTTAATATTTATAAAATCAATAGCACTTATATAGACATTTATTTAGTATATTAGTCACTTATTTATAATATTTAATTTATTCTAATTTAATTTATATAGGCTGAGTAAGGCAATTAAATTTGATAATATCCTGATAATGTTTTCAATAGGTGTATTTAGGCATTTGTCATGTAATTCCAAAATTGTAAACGGATTATCTGCACCTCTTTTTGGTAGTCAAATATTAAATATAGCTACATATAATGGGTTTCTATGTATTTTAATTTTCCCTTATGCAATTATTACAGTAATTCTGTGTCTTATGTTTTTAACTGGTTCCCAATTCTGTAAAAATGCTCAATATATTCACATTCCTTTTTGCTACCCTTTGTCTCTATAACAAACTACACTATTCAATTACTCCTTCTCCCTTTCCACCTGCACTGTTCATTAGCCCATCTCTCTTAAACTCACCTTACTTTTCTACTCATGAACTTTACCTATTCCTAAACACTCTCTCTACCCCCTGCAGCTCATCTCAAAAGCAGTCTCACTACTGCAAATCTGTATCTCATCTCATGTCACTCTCCCTCTTGCTTCTACTTACTGCTGGTGACATCTCCCCTAATCCTGGTCCCCAACCACTGACAAGCCGTGCACATCCATGTGTACCATCCCATAGACTCAGAAAACAAAACTCTGCACACCTTACTCACATTCCTCTTGCATCTAAAGCCACTACCCCTTTCACTTGTGCACTCTGGAACTCTTGCTCTGTTTGCAACAAGCTCACTTCTATACATGACCTCTTCTTCTCCCGCTCCCTTAACCTTCTGGCCCTAACAGAAACCTGGCTCTCTCCCCTAGACACAGCATCCACTGCTGCTCTGTCACATGGGGGTCTCCACTTCAGCCGCACTCCTAGGTCTGGTAACAGACAAGGAGGTGGTGTAGGTATTTTACTTTCCTCTCGTTGCACCTTTCAACAAATACATCCTATCTCTTCCCTCACTTTTCACTCATTCGAAACCCACATGACTCGCTTATTCTCCCCTCTCTCTGTACGTGTTGCAGTCATATACCGACCCCCTGGCTCCTCAACTCAATTTCTAGATCACTTGGCTGCCTGGCTACCCTATTTCCTTTCCTCAGACACCCCTGCCCTCATTCTTGGCGACTTCAACATCCCCTTAACAATCACACTGCCTCATCTGCTAAACAACTTCTGCAACTCACTTCCTCTTTCGGTCTGACAAAATGGACTGATTCTCCCACTCACAAAGACGGCCACTCTCTTGACCTGATCTTTAGCTATCGATGCACTCTCTCAAACTTCTCAAACTCCCCTTTACCTCTTTCTGACCACCATCTCCTTACTTGCAACATATCATCCCTTCCTACAACTCTCCCTCCTTCTACTCCTCACACCAAACTTCACAGAAGCATTATGTCTTTAGATCAGCAACAACTTGCTAATTCCCTTAAAGCGCTCCTCTCATCCTTCTCCTCCTTTTCCTGCCCTGAACAATCTGCCACTATAATTCCACCCTTATATCCGTCCTTGACAATCTCGCCCCTCTTACCATTGCTCGGAAATCACACACTCATCCCCAGCCCTGGCATACTCCTCTGACACGGTACCTACGCAGATGTTCCCGTACTGCTGATCGGCATTGGAGAAAATCACGGAGTTCAGCTGATTTTCTTCATTACAAATTCATCTTGAACTCCTACTATTCTGCCCTTAATCTCCACAAGCAACACTACTTCTCTATTCTTATCTCTAATCTTTCTTCTAACCCAAAACGTCTATTCTTCACTTTCAATACTCTCCTCCTCCCTCCCCCACTTCCTAATACCACTTCTCTGTCAGCTCAAGACTTTGCCAGTCACTTCATTAACAAAATTGACTCCATCAGACAGGAAATCAGCTCTCAACATAATTCCATTCTCTCTCCCCCTCAAATACTCTCACTCAACCACAATCCTCATAACCTGAAACTTAGTTCATTCTCCCCTGTTACTGAGGAAGAAGTTTCGGCACTTATACTGCGCTCTCACCTCACTACCTGTCCCCTTGACCCTATCCCCTCACAGCTACTCCCCTCCCTCTCTGCTACCCTTACCCCTATACTAACACACATTTTCAACCTCTCCCTCAGCACTGGTACATTTCCCTGATCGATGAAACATGCACTGGTCACACCTATCCTCAAAAAACCTTCCCTTGATCCTACCTCCCCATCCAACTACCGCCCTATTTCCCTCCTCCCTCTTGCTTCAAAGCTTCTCGAAAAACTAGTATATGCAGGCTTATTCCATTTCCTTACGTTAAACTCCCTTCTTGACCCGCTGCAATCTGGATTTCGTCCCTATCACTCCACAGAGACAGCTATTGTTAAGGTCACCAATGACCTACTTACAGCAAAATCAAAAGACCACTTCTCTCTGCTTATCCTCCTTGATCTGTCCGCAACCTTTTACACTGTCGACCACCCTCTTTTGCTCCAAATCCTCCAATCCTTCGGCATCTGTGACACAGCCCTTTCGTGGCTCTCTTCCTACCTATCAAACCATACCTTCAGTGTAGCCTTCTCTGGGGCCTCCTCTGCCCCGTCACCACTTTCTGTCGGAGTACCACAAGGCTCTGTCCTCGGTCCCCTTCTCTTCTCAATCTATACGTCATCACTAGGCTCCCTAATTAAGTCCCACGGTTTCCAATATAATTTGTATGCCGACGACACCCAAATCTACTTCTCTGCACCAGACCTATCTCTTTCCTTGCTAACCCATGTCACTAACTGTCTTTCTCACATCTCTTCCTGGATGTCCTCCCACTACCTCAAGCTAAATCTCTCCAAAACTGAGCTCCTCATTTTCCCCCCTTCTTCCAAAATCTCCACCCCCAATATCTCTATAACTGTCGACAACTCCATCATTACCCCTACCCCGCATGCCCGATTTCTCGGGGTCACATTTGACTCAGATCTTTCCTTCACTCCTCACATTCAGTCCTTGGCTAAAGCCTGCCGCTTCCACCTTAAAAACATCTCCAAAATTAGACACTTCCTTACACAAGATACAACTAAGGTTTTAATCCACTCTCTCATTCATTCCCGCCTTGATTACTGCAACTCTGTCCTCTCACCTGCCGCCTAGCTCCCTTACAATCCATAATGAATGCCTCTGCCAGACTCATCTTCCTTACACGTCTCTCTTCATCTGCTGCTCCTCTCTGCCAATCCCTTCACTGGCTTCCTCTTGCCTCTAGGATCAAACACAAAATTCTCACTCTGACATACAAAGCCCTCAACTGCACTGCTCCCCCCTATATCTCAGACCTTGTCCCCATTGCTCTGCTCATGACCTGCTACTCTCCTCCTCTCTGGTTACCTCATCGCACTCCCGTTTACAGGACTTCTCCAGACTGGCTCCCATCTTGTGGAACTCTCTGCCTCGCCCCACAAGACTCTCCCCTAGTTTTGAAATCTTCAAGCGCTCCCTAAAGACTCTAATGTTCAAGGATGCATACAACCTATGCTAACCTTACTTTATACCAGTTCCACTCCTCCATTGCAATCCCCTGAACCCCCTTAGCATGTAAGCCTAAGAGTCCAGCTGTTTGTAGATCACCTTCTTAAGAGTGGATTACAACAGTGCAACTCTTGGCAGGGCCCTCTACCCATCTGATCCCTTTAATTGTTTTGTTGTACTCCCCTTTGTTTATAGCGCTGCGGGAATCTGTTGGCGCTCTACAAATAACCAATAATAATAAATAATAATAATATATAAGTATTAACATTAGTAATTAAAGAATAAGTTATTCAATTTTAAGTAATAGCTACCAAGCATCATATGTATCACTTCCCCTTTAATTTAGAAGGGTATAAAAGAGCTGCAGATATTCCGGTAAAACAGAGTTTGAAAAAGGCATCAAAGCCGAAACGCGTTACTCTGTCTCTGCAAGTGTTCCTGGGCGAGTTCCGTAGCTTTGCCCTATAGGGATAAGAAAAAGCAACGCTTTACCGCTATTTGTGTCCACTGAGACGATCCGTTGTTTGGTCCTACTACCAAAGACTGCGAGAAGGAAAAGCGGTTTAGAACCTGGCAATAGACCGGACTACACACACCACTAGGAACAACTTTGAACCTACTCATTCAACTTTATGGTGTAAGTAAAAGTGAGCACCTTAAAGTTGTTACATTTGGCATTCTTTTGACAAGATCCCCTTGTCGCTCTTTTCTCACTGCAGGATAACTTTTGGACCTGTTTTTAAACTTCATAAACATTATGGACTTTTTTCATGCATATGAATTGTTTTATATATTGTTTAATATATTGTGATCACCTGTGATATAGGAATATTTGTTCCATTTATATGTATTATTTATATGCTTTTATTTTTTTAGGATTAAATGTGTATTTTAATTTTAATTTTTGCATAATATATGTAATTATCTCAGTCTTTTTTATCTGATACTGCATTTTTAGCCTCCTTGCGTTTGGATTGTATCACATTTGGTAACCTGTCAGTCTATAATTATATATTTAGTCTTTTGTAGACGCTGCTTTATTCCAGTCTACCTTGGTGCATTTTTGCACTTATAGCTAGACACTTTTATAAATCTGTATTTCCTTTTGGGAGTCATTTGAGGGGATCTCCCTTATATTGTGGCATTGTATAGTTTTATACGTAGCGCCTTACTCACCCCAATATTTGTTTTAATTATTTATTTCAGCAACAAAAGTGAAATATCAAGTCCAAAACACAAAAGTTGTTGATAAAGTGAAAAACTCTACTTTTCCACAAATCTGAAAGTATTCCAATATGATATGGAATAAACCTTATCTGTTGTACATATGCACTACATACAATAGACACCATTTTTCGTGTATATATTAATATAATGTGTAGATTCATTAAACCTATATTCAGCGCTACTGTATACTCCCTCAGTAGTGGGTGGGACAGATATTTACATATATATATATATATATATATATATATATATATATATATATATATATATTTTTTTAAATATATATTATCATCTAGAATATCAATCTCTGAGGAAGCGAATGTGCGAAACGCATCAGATCTTAGTGTACTGCCATTACAGACTGTCTGTTTAATTACATTTGGTTCTAATAAAACCAGCTACTAAGCATCAAATGATTCCTTGTTCTGGTAATGTTCTTTTTCCCATATATATATATATATATATCTATATATATATATATATATATATATATATATATATATATATATTTATTAACTGCATTGAGAAATGGTGTTTAGCAATAATGCTCTTAATATGTTTGTTTTCATTTTATATTTGCATTTCCTGGGCTGTAAAGTTCAGTATTCTCCTCCTTAACAACAGTGTTTCTCTCAGCAATCACATCTCCATGACCAGTATTTAATTATTTGCGCTTCAGCCCTGTTTGTTTAAACTTACAGTTATAGAAATGTGGCAAAAAGAATCCACGTTCTGTATAATGATAGTGAGGTTTGGAAATCATGGTCTGTACAGTTAGTCCCACAACTATCATTAAAACCTTGTCACTTAGCAGTTTTACAATTCTTGTGTTTGTTGACAATTTCTGTGCTTGACTAGGGAAGATTGTGATCACTTTGATAAGATAATCAGACTTTCCTGTTTTTACCAATATCAAAAAAACTAAAAAATAATAAATAATGAAAAGATTGGAATTGACTGCTATGTTTCTACTATAGGTTACATTTGCTTCTGCAGGGGTTTCTACTATAGGTTACATTTGCTTCTGCAGAGGTATATACTATAGGTTACATTTGCTTATGCAGATGTATCTACTATAATTTACATGTGCTTATGCAGAGGTATCTACTATAGGTTACATTTGCTTCTGCAGAGGTATCTACTATAGGTTACATTTGCTTCAGCAGGGGTGTCTACTATAGGTTACATTTGTTTATGCAGAGGTATCTACTATGGGTTACATTTGCTTCAGCAGGGGGGTCTACTATGGGTTACATTTGCTTATGCAGAGGTATCTGCTATAATTTACACGTACTTATGCAGAGGTATCTACAATAGATTACACTTGCTTCTGCAGGGGTATCTATTATAGGTTACATTTGCTTATGTGGGGGGTATCAACTAAAAGTTACACTTGCTTCTGCAGGGGTATCTACTATAGGTTACACTTGCTTCTGCAGGGGTATCTACTATAGGCTACACTTGCTTCTGCAGGGTTATCTACTATAGGTTACACTTGCTTCTGCAGGGGTATCTACTATAGGTTACACTTGCTTCTGCAGGGGTATCTACTATAGGTTACACTTGCTTCTGCAGGGGTATCTACTATAGGTTATACTTGCTTCTGCAGGGGTATCTACTATAAGTTACATTTGCTTCTGCCGGGGTATCTACTATAGGTTATACTTGCTTCTGCAGGGGTATCTACTATAGGTTACACTTGCTTCTGCAGGGGTACCTACTAGATGTTGCATTTGCTTCTGCAGGTGTATCTACTATAGGTTATACTTGCTTCTGCAGGGGTATCTGCTATAGGTTATACTTGCTTCTGCAGGGGTATCTACTATAGGTTATACTTGCTTCTGCAGGGGTATCTACTATAGGTTACACTTGCTTCTGCAGGGTATCTGCTATAGGTTACACTTGCTTCTGCAGGGGTATCTACTATAGGTTATACTTGCTTCTGCAGGGGTATCTACTATAGGTGATACTTGCTTCTACAGGGGTATCTACTATAGGTTACATTGGAGCACAGTTCAGGAAAAAAAATCTCTTCCATCGACAACAAAACAATATCGCCATTAGATCAAAGTCCAGAAAGAAAAATCCATCCCTGATTTAGACACCTGACATTTTTACTTTGGAGAAGTGGAGGGCAAATAAATTGCATTGGAGGGCTGAATTGTGGCCTCTGGGCCTCAGGTTGGACAAGCCTATACTGCTACTATTAAATCATCATCTACATTTTGGCACAGAACATGAAAACATATTAACGAATGAATAATTTGTTTCCTATAGCGCATACTCTAAACATGAGTATCTGCAGTTTCCATATCACCTGGGGCAACAAATATTATACACTAATATTTGTACTTACCATGCTGAGGTTCAAAAACTCATTTAGGTTAAAAATATTATCAATTTGGAGTGCGGTAAAAATGCCTTTGTTCTCTTTGCATTCACTACAAATAAAAATACCAAAACAAATAAATGGCACGAATAAGACACATCCAGCGCTACAGAATTTGCTGCTTCATACAAATAAATGATAATAATATTGACAAAGTATTTTTTACATTTTGTTCAAGAAAAGGATAAAGACAGGCAACATATTTATCACAGCGTGTACATTTTACGTAATGAGAGGCGATATTTTAAAAAAAAATCTCTTGTGATTTCTTAAGGCAAACTTAGCTTTTGATGTATTAGTGCAGAACTAGATTCATTAAAGATCATTGGGATTTTGTAAGTTACCTTCACACAGAC
Source organism: Bombina bombina (assembly GCF_027579735.1). NCBI lineage: Eukaryota > Metazoa > Chordata > Amphibia > Anura > Bombinatoridae > Bombina > Bombina bombina. Next base: position 1,291,316,850 of record NC_069500.1, on the reverse strand, counting down.
CTCACAGGGGAATCCTCACGGCGTTTAACATGCAAAGAGTTCATTTCAGCTACTTCCTATGTAACAGGTGCCCATACTTTATAGACAATATCTTCTATTAAGTGAAGTTTACCAGTGTGATCTACTTATACATGTAAAATGCATAAGAAAATCTAATCTTGCAGGCAAAACTGATCTTCATTTAGCACGGGGGGGGGTATTATTGTGCTGAATTCCCCTTTTTTTAATTAAGACTGCTGTGGTAACATAGTAAAATAGTAACATAGTAAATAAGGTTGAAAAAAACAGAAGTCCATGGAATTCAGTCTATACAGTGACTGCCTGAATTACACACAGAAGCTGAAAATTTAGCTTATATTAAACAATTAGAAAGCTGACCCATTTAACACAAGCAATATATCTCTGAATTCTGTTTTTGACAGAAATGTATCTAAGCCATTTTAAAATATATCTGATGTATTGGCATTCACTACCTCCTTAGGCAAGGTGTTCTAGAATTTGATTGCTCTTACTGTGAATAAAACATTTACGTTGCTGGAGAATAAATATCCTTTCCTCTAGTCTTAAATTGTGACTTCTTGGAATAAACAGTGATTCTGCCAACTCTGTATATGGCCCTTAATTATATTTATATAAAGTAATCATATCACCTCTCAAGTGCCTTTCTTCTACAGTAAACAGCCAATTTCTCCTCATAGTTTAAATCTTCAGTTCCCCTTATTAGTTGTTTGGCCTTTTTCTAATCCTGCAATGTCCCTTTTTAAAATTGGTCCCTAGAACTGCACTCCCTACTCCATGGAACCGATTTATCAAAGTGCAGTGGACATGATCTGCTGTAGCGGATCATGTCCGACACACATCGATAAATGTCGACAGCATACGCTGTTGGCATTTATCATTGCACAAGCATTTCTAGTGAAATGCTTGTGCAATGCCACCCCCTGCAGATTTGCAACCAATCGGCCGCTAGCAAGGGGTATCAATCAACCCGATTGTATGCGATCGGGAGGATTGCTGTCCGCCATCTCAGAGGTAGCGGACAAGTTAAGAAGCAGCGGTCTTAAGACCGCTGCTTCTTAACTCCTGTTTCCGGGGAGCCTGAAGGCTCGCGCAGAAACAGGTGTATTCGGGCTGTGATAAATCGGCCCCTATGTCTTACCAGGGATTTATATAGTGACAGCACATCAGCAAGCGCTACCCAGGGTGCTGAACAAAAAAAAAAAAAAACTGCCGCTCCTAAGCTTACATTCCTGTTTATTAAATAAAGATACCAAGAGAACAAAAAAAATTGATAATAGGAGTAAATTAGAAAGTTGCTTAAAATCGCATGCTCTATCTGAATCATGAAAGAAATAATTTGGGTTTCATATCCCTTTAACAAATATGGACCACAAGCTGTAGACACACCCTATTTCATTTTATGAAATACTTGGCATACTTTATTTCCTTGCATAGAAATGCGGTACAAATGCCCTTTGCAAGCATTACATTGTTTCTGCACATCATTTGAGCTGTGATATTCAAAGAGACATTTCTAAAAGTTGCTCAGATATCAAAATATACCATTAATTATCAGTACAGTGTTTTTATTATGTAAAATACATAAAAATGGGAGTATGGTGAACCTTTAATGATTTACACATTGTTCATTACTTTCTTACCTGTAAACTTTTTCAAAAGTCAGATTTACATTAGGATTGTGAAACAAGATCCCAGACAGGTAATTTTTCCATTGTGAGTTTATTAGGTAGGGGGTGTCCAAAACCTATTCAAAATGTGAAAAAAAATTAACAAAAATGCTGAAAAAAAATCTTTTGTATTTTGTAAAAATAAGTTCTTGCTACCATTGCTTGTGAAAGTTTATAATTCTATTAACGTAAACAGGGGCACAACTAGAGCTTACTGCACCCTTTCAATAGCTCTCCTGCCAAAGCACCACTAACCTCTAATATTTATATCGTTCCACTATCAAAACAACATCAATAATCAGCTAAATAACATTAGTTACCATGTTTTTATAGGAAAATGCCACAGCCTTTGGGGTATCTGATGGGGATGATTTCAGTCGACCACCTAAAAGGTGGCATAGAAGTTAAGGAGCAGCGGTCTTACGAGCAATGCTTCTTAACGTCCGTTTCAGGCGGACCAGAAAAGATGGGCGTAGAATGCAGTATCTGCTGCTTAATAAATCTACCCCTATATACACAAACAAAACCACAAGTAAATATATTTGATCCATGCCAGTTGAAAAGGAGAGGTGCATTATGGGCTTTACATAAGTGGAGTGATAGAGTGAGAGATGAGGAAGTGTGGCACCAGCTCAATATTGCAGGGTCCAAGCGCCTAACATTAACAACCCGATGCAAGGTGCGAATTGTTTTAGTAAAACAGAGGTTATTGGGGACTGATAGAGTTCTAAAATGTTTCAGTCAAACCTTTGATAATAAACAAATCCATATTACCAAATGGCTAGTGAGGCAACTGCAGAAATGACACAATCTTAAAAGGAAATAATAAAAACTGAAATGCATATGCATTTTTGTTTTGGATAGAAACATTTTCCAGTACACAGGTATTAGTAAAATGCTTCTGAATGCATGCATGCAGCGCATATGCACGTAAGCCCCGTGTGCCCACAATTAAATCAAGCCATCCCTGACAAATTTCACCACACTCTCAGCTATCTGAGCATGTGCACTGTCTGAATGCAGGAGAATGAGGCAGATGGAAGTATGTTTAGTGTGTGACTAGTGGACAGTAAAATGATGGACTAGATAACAAGTGGAGCGCTAAATATCTCTTGTGCGCTGGTGTTACAAGTTGATTGCACGCGTTGGCATTGCTGAGATGCATTGCGCTCACGAGAGCTTGCTTCCATAGCCTCTAATGGAGCCTCATTCTAATGCTGCTGCTGCTTAACTTATGTTTCCGGCGAGCTGGAAACTAGGGGCGGAGAAAGCAGCATTAACTGCTTATTAAATCTCCCCCTACATATGTATTTTGGGGGCAATTGGGCCATATTTCTAAAATGAACCAGAGCTTGCGTGTAGAAATATCCAGCCACTTGTAATTTGCCCGTTTGAGGGCGTGAAATAAATTAGCGCTTAACTTGTAATCTAGCCCTGTATCTGAAACAATGATAACTTAATCATTTTAAAAAGCTTTTAAACAAAACTGGAATGTACTCAAATTAATTAAAGGGACACTGAACCCACATTTTTTTCTTTTGTGATTTAGATAGCGCATGCAATTGTAAGCAACTTTCAAATTTACTCCTATTATCAATTTTTCTTCGTACTCTTGCTATCTTTATTTGAAAAAGAAGGCATCTAAGTTAAAGGGACAGTACACTGTAAAATTGTTTTTCCATAAATGTATTTTAAATGACTTGTTATACCAACTGCAGAGTATAAAATATTTGAGAAATTGCATTTTCTGGTTTGTGTATCTGAAGTAGCTGGTTTTGTGCTTTGAAACCACAGCCTATTACAATGGGTTGAGCTTCAGGTAATATCAGATCTCATTATGTTATCACTTTCATGTACACAGACTTGCTTCCTTATCTTATATTTGTCTGGAACACCAAAGCTCAATACATAGAGAGAACAATGGAAAATTAACATTTTATTACTTAACTATCATGCCCCCCACTGAGGGTGTAATCTCTTCTGCTGGCTGTGTTTACTTAGGCTTGTCAATAGCGTATACGCCAGTATCAAAACTTTCAGTATAGGTTGGGAAACCACAAGCTAAATCAGCTATTTCAAATGCTGAAATAGGAGTAAAGGAGCCACTTGCAACTAATTTAATACACTCTAGCAGGTAAAAAGGATCATTGGGAATAATTTAAAGGGGAGAAAGTTTTTAAGTGAACTGTCCCTTTAAGGAGCCAGCCAATTTTTGATTCAGAACCATGGACAGCACTTGTTTATTTATAGGTGAATTTATTCACCAATCAGCAAGAACAACCCAGGTTGTTCACCAAAAATGGGCCGACATCTAAACTTACATTCTTGCTTTACAAATAAAGATACCAAGAGAATGAAGAAATTTTGATAATAGGAGTAAATTAGAAAGTTGCTTAAAATTTGCATGCTCTATCTGAATCCCAAAAGAATAAATTTGGGTTCAGTGTCCCTTTAAACAATATTCTTCTGATTCTCCTGAAGTGTGTGAAAGTTGATTTCACATTTTAAATCTGCATCGCTCCATAAGTGATATTGTTTGCCTTTATTTCACATGGCAGCGCATTTCTTTTTCATTGTATTACTCTTATTGTAATTGCAGAGGTTAAAGATCACCTAAAAAAGGGGAAATCTGAGGGTTTTCCTCTAGTACAATATCCTAAATAAACCCTTAAATAGGTGATAACATTTCAAATTGCCATTAAGGATCCTAATGGCACATTGGGAAACTCCTCCTCAGGATTCCCCTGTTTTTTGTCTGGGAGTTCCCATACATCCATCTCAGATATAAATATAAACGCTGATCACCTATTATGTGGTACTTTATGAATTACTATATGCTGGACAAAGGCTTAAACAAAGCAATTCTTGTCTGCATACCTAAAACCTTCTTTTGAAAGAGGGAATCTACTCATGCAATTTAGGCTCAAGGTCAAAGGCTGATAATTATTTGATAAAAGCAACATATTTGAGAAAAAAACCCTTATCTCTCTGCACTTCAGATAGGCTCCTTTCGTTGAGCTACAGATAGGCTCCTCTCGTTGAGCTACAGATAGGCTCCTCTCGCTGCGCTACAGGTAGGCTCCTCTCTCTGCGCTACAGGTAGGCTCCTCAGCGCTACAGGTAGGCTCCTCTCTCTGCGCTACAGGTAGGCTCCTCTCTCTGCGCAACAGGTAGGCTCCTCTCTCTGCGCAACAGGTAGGCTCCTCTCTCTGCGCAACAGGTAGGCTCCTCTCTCTGTGCAACAGGTAGGCTCCTCTCTCGGCGCTACAGGTAGGCTCCTCTCTCTGCGCTACAGGTAGGCTCCTCTCTCTGCGCTACAGGTAGGCACCTCTCTCTGCGCTACAGGTAGGCACCTCTCGCTGCGCTACAGGTAGGCTCCTCTCGCTGCGCTACAGGTAGGCTCCTCTCTCTGTGCAACAGGTAGGCTCCTCTCTCTGCGCTACAGGTAGGCTCCTCTCTCTGCGCTACAGGTAGGCTCCTCTCTCTGCGCTACAGGTAGGCTCCTCAGCGCTACAGGTAGGCTCCTCTCTCTGCGCTACAGGTAGGCTCCTCTCTCTGCGCAACAGGTAGGCTCCTCTCTCTGCGCTACAGGTAGGCTCCTCTCTCTGCGCTACAGGTAGGCTCCTCTCTCTGCGCTACAGGTAGGCTCCTCAGCGCTACAGGTAGGCTCCTCTCTCTGCGCTACAGGTAGGCTCCTCTCTCTGCGCAACAGGTAGGCTCCTCTCTCTGCGCAACAGGTAGGCTCCTCTCTCTGCGCAACAGGTAGGCTCCTCTCTCTGTGCAACAGGTAGGCTCCTCTCTCGGCGCTACAGGTAGGCTCCTCTCTCTGCGCTACAGGTAGGCTCCTCTCTCTGCGCTACAGGTAGGCACCTCTCTCTGCGCTACAGGTAGGCTCCTCTTGCTGCGCTACAGGTAGGCTCCTCTCGCTGCGCTACAGGTAGGCTCCTCTCTCTGCGCTACAGGTAGGCTCCTCTCTCTGCGCTACAGGTAGGCTCCTCTCTCTGCGCTATAGGTAGGCACCTCTCTCTGCGGTACAGGTAAGCACCTCTCGCTGCGCTACAGGTAGGCTCCTCTCGCTGCGCTACAGGTAGTCCAACACTTAAAACACTTTATTTTGCACAGTCAGCGACGTTTCGGGGGCTGTGACCCCGAAACATCGCTGACTGTGCAAAATAAAGTGTTTTAAGTGCTGGAGACCCTGCTTTTCCTTTTGTATTACTGTCTCAGGGCTTGGCAGCACCCTGAGGTCTACCGTGCACTTACCTCTACATGTGTGCTGTTCCCCTTGTTTCAAATTGCGCTACAGGTAGGCTTATCTCTCTCTGCACTACAGATATGCTTCTCTCACTGCACTACAGATAGGCTTCTCTCTCTGCACTACAGAATTAGCCACGCCTAACTGTGAAAAACTCTAAAATGCACTGAGATAAGGGGCAGCATTCAAAGGCTATATATATATATATATATATATATATATATAAATTCTTTTTTTATGATAAAAGTAAATTGTAGAGTTGTTTTAAATTGCATGCTCTTTATGAATCATGAAAGTTTAATTTTGACTTTACTGTCCCTTTAATCCTTCAAATTCAGCAAGAAAAGTATGGATATATAGGGTATACATACACATAAAAGATGTGAACTGCATTCTAATGATGACAGGAATTATGCATTTTTTACAAGTTTAATAGAGTAACAGGGCATACATGAAACAATAATTATGTACGGCTACAACACAAAGCTGGATAGGCTGTTACATATATTTAAACACAGGTCCTAAACATGTGGAAGCTAAGGCTTTCTATATGAAGAGAAACTGTACATTCCTTGATAACTGTTCAGGCCTGAAGCTTTCTGTGCATTGGCATTTTATAGATCCTACTGTTGTCAGACAGGTTAAGACATGATAATAAATATGCACCATAGTATGACCTAAAAGGATAGGCAAATGTTGTTGGATTTCCCCCAAGGGTAATTTTTGTGAGGATTACATTAAAAACTTTCCAATGCTTTAAAACAGTTTTATTCCACTAAAGAGTTTGATAAACTAAAGTTTAACTATGGACAAAAACTAATAAGATCTGGAATACCTACATGATTACAATTTATACAGGTAGAAAGCCCTTTATCCAAACTGCTTAGGTTTGGATTTTGGAATATTTGCATTTGTTAAATGGGACAGCTTGGAGATGAGAAGGAACCAAATGTAAACATCAATATCTTTTGTAAATTAGGTAATATTTACCAATGCAGCTTATACATGCAACCTAAAGCTAGTTGTATATCACTTTTAATACTTTTGTATACATAGTAGCCTCAATAAGATAGTACAGTACTGTAATCAGAAAAGTAATATTTGTTGGTTTAAATACATGTAGACTATCATTTGCATTTTGGAACACAAAAAAATAATAAAAAGACAACTGCAGAGAAGATATTGTGACTTACAGACTGGGAAAAACAGTCATTTTTTAAAGTTTTTTTTTTTTTTTTAAATATTAATTAAAAAGTTTGGATTTCAGAATAAGTTTGGATTTTGTAATTCTGGATTTGGGGATTTGTACCTGTATGATTTAATATTACCTTGTATATTAGGCATATTCTTATTTTAGTTCTGGGTAATAGTGGACTGTAAAATTTTTGTTACTTTACCATATGTGAAAATCCAGGAAAATATTATTTGTTTTATTTATTTATTTAAATTTCAAAGCTTAAAAGTAAATTTATACTAAAATTAAACTCCATAATAACTAAGTTTAACTAATGCTTGTTGTAGACTACGTTGCATTTGGGTGAAATTTGCACTGTTAGAACATTATTATTATTATCGGTTATTTGTAGAGGGACAACAGATTCTGCAGAGCTATTAACAAAGACGGAGTACAACAAAACAATTATAGGGATCAAATGGGTAGAGGGCCCTGCCAAGAGTTGCACTGTTGTAGTCAGCTCTTAAGAAGGTGATCTACAAACAGCTGGACTCTTAGGCTTACATGCTAAGGGGGTTCAGGGGATAGCAATGGAGGAGAGGAACTGGTATAAAGAAAGGTTAGCGTAGGTTGTATGCATCCCTGAACAGTAGATTCTATAGGGAGCACTTGAAGCTTTTAAAGCTAGAAAAGAGTCTTGTGGAGCGAGGCAGAGAGTTCCACAAGATGGGAGCCAGTCTGGAGAAGTCCTGTAAACGGGAGTGTGATGAGGTGACAAGAGAGGAGGAGAGTAGGAGGTCATAAGCAGAGCAAAGGGGATGGGAGGGAGAGTATCTGGAGACAAGGTCTGAGATATAGAGGGGAGCAGTGCAGTTGAGAGCTTTGCATGTCAGAATGAGAATTTTGTGTTTGATTCTAGAGGCAAGAGGAAGCCAGTGAAGAGATTGTCAGAGAGGTGCAGCAGATGAAGAGCGATGTGTAAGGAAGGTGAGTCTGGCAGATGCATTCATTATGGATTGTAAAGGAGCTAGGCGGCAGGTGGGGAGACCAGAGAGGACAGCGTTGCAGTAATCTAGGTGGGAGAGAATGAGAGAGTGGATTCAAATCTTAGTTGTGTCTTGTGTAAGGAAGTGTCTAATTTTAGAGATGTTTTTAAGGTGGAAGTGGCAAGCTTTAGCCAATGACTGAATGTGAGGAGTGAAAGAAAGATCTAAGTCAAATGTTACCCCGAGACATCGGGCATGCAGGGTAGGGGTAATGATGGAGTTGTTGACAATTATAGAGAGATTGGGGGTGGAGAGTTTAGAAGAAGGGGGAAAATAAGGAGCTCAGTTTTGGAGAGATTTAGCTTGAGGTAGTGAGAGGACATCCAGTTGTAGATGTGAGAAAGACAGTTAGTGACACGGGTTAGCAAGGAAGGAGAAAGGTGTGGTGCAGAAAAGTAGATTTGGGTGTCATCGGCATACAAATGATATTGTAAACCGTGGAACTTTATTAGGGAACCTAGTGATGACGTGTAGATTGAGAAGAGAAGGGGACAGAGAACAGAGCCTTGCGGTACTCCGACAGAAAGTGGTGACGGGGCAGAGGAGGCCCCAGAGAAGGCTACACTAAAGGTATGGTTTGACAGGTAGGAAGAGAGCCACGAGAGGGCTGTGTCACATATGCCGAAGGATTGGAGGGTTTGGAGCAAGAGAGGGTAGTCAACAGTGTCAAAGGCTGCGGACAGAACAGAGCACTATTGGCCAGGAACCCTGCATTGTAAGATCTAATGTCTATTGTTACTGAACATCAACAATGTATGACTATATATAATCATACATTTACATTATGTGCAATAAAGATTATCTTTGTTCCACTGGAATAGATTGTGTTTAGTGTCCCGTTGAGCTGTGTATTTAAAGGGACATAATACTCATATGCTAAATCACTTGAAACTGATGCAATGTAACTGTATAAATATAAAAATAAAAATAAAAAAAGAGAGAGAGATGCACTCAGCTGAGACAGAACAAAAGCTAGAAAAACTTCTGTGCCTGTTCATTTTATTATAGGGTGCCACTCAGGGTGCATACTCTTTTAGCACACTATGCCCTTTCACAGAGAAAAAATATCCTATAGCATATCAGTCTGACCCTGCCCAATGACAGTCCAGCACCGAAATACCAGGCAATTCTTCTATGAACAAGAGAAACAACAACCCCAGACGATCGTTTCGGCCTTCTGTGAGCCTCGTCAGTGAGGTGCAGTCACATGTCTCTAAGGGCATGTGTGCAAGGAGTCCACGTCTGGTTTCCCCTTTTACTCTTAGGGAGACCCAAGAGCAATTTGCATAAATATAAAAAGAGAGAAAGATGCACTCAGCTGAGACAGAACAAAAGCTAGAAAAACTTCTGTGCCTGTTCATTTTATTATAGGATGCCACTCAGGGTGCATACTCTTTTAGCACACTATGACCCTTCACAGAGAAAAAATATCCTGTAGCATATCAGTCTGACCCTGCCCAATGACAGTCCAGCATCGAAATACCAGGCAATTCTTCTCTGAACAAGAGAAACAACAACCCCAGACGATCGTTTTGGCCTTCTGTGGGCCTCGTCAGTGAGGTGCAGTCGCATCTCTCTAAGGGCAATGTAACTGTAAAAAGCTGACAGGAAAATATCACCTGAGCATCTCTATGTAAAAAAGGAAGATATTTTACCTCACAATCTCCTCAGCTTAGCAGAGTAAGTTCTGTGTAAAAAGTTATACTTCACCTGCTCCCAGCTGCAGGTAAAAATAAAAAAAAATTAAGAAATGAACAGCAGCCAATCAGCATCAGCAGTGCTGAGGTCATGAACTCTTACTGTGATCTCATGAGATTTGACTTAACTCTCATGAGATTTCATATTAAGCTTCCTTTACCTGATTGGTGAAATAATATGAGAGTTCACGAGGCTCATCCCCTAAGCTGTCCCAGGACAGACACACTAAAATGCTGCTTAGAAATCCTTTACAATGGGAGGTGGCTACTGAGGAACTTTTGAGATAAAATATCTTTCTTTTTTACATAGAGATGTTCAGGTGATATTTTCTAGTCAGCTTTTTACAGCTATGCTGCATGACTTTTAAGTGTTTAAACATTTGGGTATTATGGCCCTTTAACTTGTTTTTCAAAAGTATACAGAAAGCTTTTCTGCAATGCAGGTGATTGAAACAGCATTGTAGGGCTATGTTTCCCATCCCAGTGGGTGCTTTGTGCTAGCCTGAACTAACTTTTTTAACTTTGCAATGATGAGCAATACAACCAATCATCTGCTAGAAGGCCCAATTGTAGCGTACGCAGAGCATGCACCCTCTGCCTTGCAGGCAGCCCTGGCTCCTATACTTGCATATAGATATAAAATGTGTTTAGTGCCCTTTTAAAGGTCAAATTACTTTAAAAACAATCCTTAAAAATACATTTAATTAAAAATACCATGAAATATATTTCTGGGAGAAACTATTCCCAAGTGTACGGGCTCCCAAAAACTGCACCCCAAACGCAAAGCCCTCTCCTCAAATAGCAGGCCACACAATTTAAGGAGACTCAGAAACCAATCCACAATGGTAATATGAAAGCCCCTCTCATTATGGCTCTGATAACAGGCAAGAACCTGTAAAACTTTTGTACCTTACTGCAATATTAATTCCCCTACAGTATTATGTACTAGCAAACTCTACATATATCAAAGCTTACCTTAAACAAAGACTTGTCTTGAAAAGGTTCACAAACAAGTTTTTCAATATTCCCACCGACCAGAAACGTAACCAGCACAATTAGCATGATCACCCAGGAAAACAGGAAGCTAAAACCGACACCACTGCGAAAACAAAAAATATTATATATAATTGCACGTAGTATAAAATACGTATGTTTACTGTAACTGCAAACAAATAAATATACAACACTAAGGTAAAGTGAGGGTATTTTTTATTTATTACTGCAAAGCCTGATGAGAAAGGAAAATGATTAGGATATTGCTCTACACGGTACAGTATTATTGATACTGTTCTAACTATCTTACACCATAAACAAACGAGCAGCAATTCTGAGAATGTTCTAGCAAAGTATTTATGCAGCTGATCTTCAGATATACATTTATGAAGATTTGTTTATAATATTCTGGGAACCTATCAGTCTAAAAGCCTAAAGGTATTAAGCTATATATTAGATACTATCAAGCATGTCAGAACTAGCATCAGGATGTCCAAATTAATAAGAAAAATTCCCATAATCATTCTAGCAACTTACTTATTTACGCCATATAAAATGTTCTATCCACTATCAGTCATTAGTTGAATGATCATGTTTATAATGATTCATAAGAAAGAATGGCTGTAAGAATTTAACCATCTATTCAATTTAAAACAACACAAATGTTCTTAATTATTATCCGCAATGTTCCTGCTCCAAATACAGCTTTTTTTTGTATTGTGTGATTCATAGTCAGATGATTTATATGGAATACAAATGTACTAACTACTTTCTTACAGGCACTATATATGAGCTGCAGGTCCCAAGGTCTAAATTTTAATTTTGGTCAAAATCTCTTATAAAAAAAACAAGCTGAATATTATGTATTCATGTGTGAAAGTATTAGTTTTCTTAAAGTTACCCATTAACTAATATTTGACCTAGTTTGTAAATATGTGTAAAGGGACATTTCACTGTAAAATAGTTTTTCCCAGAATGTGTTCCCCATGACTTGTTATACCAGCTGCAGCATATAAAATGTATGAGAAATTGTTCATTTATGCTTCTTTTTGCAAAATAAATAGCTGGCTTTGCTATATGAAACCACAGCCCATCAAAATAGGCTTGACTTGCTGACAGATCAGAACTTGTTATCTTATCACTAAAATGCTTCCCTTTCTTAAGTACAATACTTAGAAACAATTGAAGAATCTATTTGTAAACAATGTAATATACTCCAGCAGGTAAAATGGATCATTGGGAACAAATTAAAAGGTAGAAAGTTTTGGGGTAAACTGTCCCTTTAAACTGCAAACCAATGCAGTTAATAATAATACAAATATAAAGAGAGTTTTGTTGAATTCTATACAAATGGAATAAAAATGTCAAATTAGTTCTAATAGTTTAATTTATATTTATGCAAATTACTATGGCTTTTTTTTCTTTTTTTCCCCTTCAACAAAGGTAGTTTTATTACTGTAGTGATCCTTTATCAGCCAGATTCATCATGTTGATTGATAATAGCAGAGAAATACACTTTATTGTGATCTTTGATTGTTTAATATAACAAACATTTGTTTTTTAATATATTTTAATAATGTTCAATTATTCCCTTTATATTGTATAAAATAACTTTGTCATAATGATACATATCTTTTAATGTATTTATATATTTTGCACTAATTTATTTGTACGTTTTTTTTAAGATGTAAAAACTCACGCCATAAGGAAATTGCCTCCAGTATTAGAAATGCATCCTCGCGCAGTTGGGGAAGCGTGTTGGTCATAACCACAAGAACCACAAAGTAATCCCAAGTAGTAAAAGATAACAATTAAAGTCATCATACAGCAGAGGACAAGAGATCCCAGCCACCTGCAAATAATTGGAAATAAATAAATAAGACAAAATTCTGTTAGTGATTTAGGATATATACATATGATTTCCACTAGACTGCTATCCTTTAGTTTTACTACACTGTATGAATGTTTAAAGCCATAGTGCTATTTGTGGTTCGCCATAGTAACGAAGACACGTAAAGGAGCATTAATTAACTACTGGGAGCTAGCTGCTGATAGGTTACTGCCTCTTGTCATTGGCTCACCCAATGTGTTCAGCTAGCTCCTAGTAATGAATTGCTGCTTCTTCAACAAAGGAGAATGAAAGAAATAATAGAAGTAAATTGAAAAGTTGTTTAAAACTGTTTGCTCTGCCTGAATCATGAATAAAAAAAAATGGGGTTTCATGTCCCTTTACACATACAGTAGTACTATTCGGAAGCTGCAGAGAACTGCTGTTCCCGAGCTGACACAGCCAGTAAGCCAATCAGCAGTGGCAATAGCACATCTGGATCGTGCAACATCTGCTGTTGTTTGGCTAACTGGATATGCCCACTCAGGACCAGCAGCTCCTAAAAGTAACTATCGGCGAGATTACGAGTTTTGCGGTAACAGGGGTGCGTTGCTAATGCTTCATTTCAGCTCACTGATCACCTAAAGTAACTCTGGTATTACAGGTTTTTTTAAACCTGGCGTTAGCCGCAAAAAGGTGAGTGTAGAGCAGAATTTAGCTCCACATCTCACCTCAATACCAGCGTTGCTTACGGTAGCGGTAAGCTGGCAAAACGTGCTCATGCACGATCTCCCCATAAGAAACAATGGGGCTGAGCTGGCTGGAAAGAAAACTAACACCTGCAAAAAAGCAGCAATCAGCTCCTAACGCAGCCCCATTGTTTCCTATGGGGAAATGAATTTTATGTCTGCACCTAACACCCTAACATGAACCCCGAATCTAAACACCCCTAATCTTACACTTATTAACCCCTATTCTGCCGTCCCTACTATCGCTGACACCTACATTATATTATTAATCCCTAATCTGCCGCTCCAGACACCGCTGCCACCTACATTATACTTATGAACCCCTAATCTACTGCCCCCAACATCGCCGACACCTATATTATAGTTATTAACCCCTAATCTGACCCCCCAATTTCGCCGCAACTATATTAAATTTATTAACCCCTAATCTGCCGCCGCCAACGTCCCTGCCACTATAATAAATTTATTAACCCCTAAACCTAAGTCTCACCCTAACCCTAACACCCCTCTAACTTAAATATAATTTAAATACATCTAAATAAATTTACTAAAATTAAATAAATTATTTCTATTTAAAACTAAATACTTACCTATAAAATAAACCCTAAGCTAGCTACAATATAACTAATAGTTACATTGTAGCTATCTTAGGGTTTATATTTATTTTACAGGCAACTTTGTATTTATTTTAACTAGGTACAATAGTTATTAAATAGTTATTAACTATTTAATAACTTCCTAGTTAAAATAAATACAAATTTACCTGTAAAATAAACCCTAACCTAAGTTACAATTACACCACACTATAATTAAACTAATTACCTAAACTACCTACAAAAAATTACAATTAAATTAAATAAACTACGGGAACCCCCCACACACACACTAAATTACAGAAAATAAAAAAAGAATTACAAGAATTTTAAACTAATTACACCTAATCTAATCCCCCTAATAAAATAAAAAAGCCCCCCAAAATAATAAAATTCCCTACCCTATACTAAATTACAAATAGCCTTTAAAAGGACCTTTTGCGGGGCATTGCCCCAAAGTAATCAGCTCTTTCACCTGTAAAAAAAAATACAATACCCCCCCAACATTAAAATCCACCACCCACACACCCAACCCTACTCTAAAACCCACCCAATCCCCCCTTTAAAAAACCTAACACTACCCCCCTGAAGATCTCCCTACCTTGAGCCGTCTTCACCCAGCTGGGCAAAAGTGGTCCTCCAGAGGGTCAGAAGTCTTCATCCTATCCGGCCAGAAGAGAAGCTCCAAACCGGCAGAAGGCTTCATCCAGACGGCATCATCTATCTTCATCCTTCCGGAGCGGAGCGGGTCCATCTTCAAGACATCCGACGCAGAGCATCCTCTTCATCCGACGGCCGACGACTGAATGACTGGACCTTTAAGTGATGTCATCCAAGATGGCATCCCTTGAATTCCGATTGGCTGATAGAATCCTATCAGCCAATCGGAATTAAGGTAGGAAAAATCCTATTGGCTGATGCAATCAGCCAATAGGATTGACCTCGCATTCTATTGGCTGATTGGAACAGCCAATAGAATGCAAGCTCAATCCTATTGGCTTATTGGATCAGTCAGATGTCTTGAAGATGGACCCGCTCCGCTCCGGAAGGATGAAGATAGAAGATGCCGCCTGGATGAAGCCTTGTGCCGGTCTGGATGTCCTCTTCTGGCCGGATAGGATAAAGACTTCAGACCCTCTGGAGGACCACTTGTGCCCGGCTGGGTGAAGACGTCTCAAGGTAGGGTGATCTTCAAGGGGGTAGTGTTAGGTTTTTTAAGAGGGGATTGGGTGGGTTTTAGAGTAGGGTTGGGTGTGTGGGTGGTGGGTTTTAATGTTGGGGGGTATTGTATTTTTTTTACAGGTGAAAGAGCTGATAACTTTGGGGCAATGCCCCGCAAAAGGCCCTTTTAAGGGCTATTTGTAATTAAGTATAGGGTAGGGAATTTTATTATTTTGGGAGGCTTTTTTATTTTATTAGGGGGATTAGATTAGGTGTAATTAGTTTAAAATTCTTGTAATTCTTTTTTTATTTTCTGTAATTTAGTGGGGTTTTTTTTGTAATTTAGTTTATTTAATTTAATTGTAATTAATTGTAGGTAGTTTAGGTAATTAGTTTAATTATAGTGTAGTGTTAGGTGTAATTGTAACTTAGGTTAGGGTTTATTTTACAGGTACTTTTGTACTTATTTTAGCTAGGTATTTATTAAATAGTTAATAACTATTAAATAACTATTCTAGTTAAAATAAATACAAAGTTGCCTGTAAAATAAAAATAAACCCTAAGATGGCTACAATGTAATTATTATTTATATTGTAGCTATCTTAGGGATTATTTTATAGGTAATTATTTAGTTTTAAATAGGATTAATTTATTTAATTGTAGTAATTTAATTTGGTTTTATTTAAATTATATTTAAGATAGGGAGAGTTAGGGTTAGACTTAGATTTAGGGGTTAATAAATTTAATATAGTAGTGGCGACGTTGGGGCGGCAGATTATGGGTTAATAAATGTAGGTAGGTGTCGGCGATGTTAGGGACGGCAGATTAGGGGTTAATAAAATGTAACTAGTGTTTGCGAGGCGGGAGTGCGGCGGTTTAGGGGTTAATACATTTATTAAAGGGGCGGCGATGTCCGGTCGGCAGATTAGGGGTTAAATAATTTGATTATATTGTTTGCGATGTGGGGGGGCCTCGGTTTAGGGGTTAATAGGTAGTTTATGGGTGTTAGTGTACTTTTTAGCACTTTAGTTAAGAGTTTTATGTTACGGCGTTAGCCCATAAAACTCTTAACTACTGATTTTTATATGTGGTAGGAGTCTGGACAGGAGAGGGTCTACCGCTCACTTTTTCAGGCGATCGCAATACCGGTGTTAGGCAAATCCCATTAAAAATATAGGATATGCAATTGACGTAAGGGGATTTGCGGTAAGCTAAAATCACGGAAAAAAAGTGAGCGGTAGACCCTCTCCTGTCTGACTCGTAATTCCAGTGGGCGTTAAAAAGCAGTGTTAGGACCCCTTAACGCTGCTTTTTAAGGCTAACGCAAGACTCGTAATCTAGCCGTATATGTTTATCCTTTTGCAGGTGTTAAACAAATAGACTTGCAGGGGCAGTAGTGCTTACATTACATGTTCTAATGATTTAGCGCAGGTTATTTTGTACTGTAATGGCCTTTTAACCTTTATATTACCCAGACAACACCCATACATGCAAAGCTATTCATGAAATAGGGATATGGGCAATACATTACATTTCTAAATTCACGTAGGTAACAATCTAGAATGTTAATATTAACGAACTCCTTATCAAACATGAAGCCAATTAACTGCAATTAAACAATATTTACTTATAAACCCTAGAAGGTTACTTTTTTCCATATTGCTCTTCAGTATAACCAGTGAGTGCAAAAGAGACAACCACTAAGTTAAAGGGACATTATACACTAGATTTTTCTTTGCATAAATGTTTTGTAGATGATCTATTTATATAGCTCATACAGGTTTTTTTGTTTTTTAAAAAAAAAAAAAAGTATAGTTTTGCTTATTTTTAAATAACATTGCGCTGATTTTCAGACTCCTAACCAAGCCCCAAAGTTTTTGGAGAATACTGATGTATACCTACTCCAGCTTGCTCCTGTTTGTGTAAAGAGTCTTTTCATATGCAGAGGAAGGGGAGGGGGGAGTGTCTGCTTTTTTTACTATAGAACCACTTTCAGTGTGTGTTCCAGCTTACTTTTTTAACAGAGCTAAACTGGGAGCTTCTAAGTAAGTTTTTAAACAGTTTTATACTGGATTTTTAGATCAGTATCTATGCATCTTATTCTTTATAGTAGTGTTGATTACATGTAGTTAAATGAAAATTGGTGTATATTGTCCCTTTAATTGTGCCTGGACAGGAATGTATTGTAGCATACATTTTTTAGAAAGATCAAACATATGACTCACTGCAGACCACATGCTTCCACATGACATGCCCTTTAACAGGTCAAAGTATACTTCCACTTTGTTCAAATGATAACTAACATTCTGAAATACTGATAAGACCTTGAAAGCCTGATAGGAAAATGAGTTCATAACCATTAGAGTTGTGTCTGTAATTGATTATTATACCAGTAGAAAAATGTAGACATTTTAACAATGAATCTAAAATAGTGGAAAAGACAAGGTGAAATTGAAGGAAAAAAAAAATGTATTTGACCAGTTTTAGAATAATGCAAATTAAGCTTTATTTAAATTAAAGGGATATTAACCCCAAATTTTTTCTTTCATGGTTCAGATAGAGCATGCAATTTTAAGCAACTTTCTAATTTACTCCAAATTTTTCTTTGTTCTCATGTTATCTTGATTTGAAAAAGCAGTAATGAAAGGTTAGGAGCCGGCCCATTCTTAGTTCAGCACCTAGGTAGCGCTTGCTGATTGGTTTGCTACATTTAGCCACAAATCAGCAAGTGCTACCCAGGTGCTGAACAAAAAATGGTCCGGCTCTAAAGCTTACAGTACTGCTTTTTCAAATCAAGATAGCATGAGAACAAAGAAAAATTGATAATAGGAGTAAATTAGGTGCTTAAAATATCATGCTCTATCTGAATCATGAAAGAAAAAAATTGGGTTTAGTGTCCCTTTAACTTTATATTGTTAGAATTGGTTTGCATGATCATTTTTTTTGAGAGAACATAAAAGTTTACATAATTTAAATAAAGATTTGCTTTACATTATTGTGAATCTTCTGAGACCCATTTTCAGATATTTAAAAGGACATGCATGTGTTGTCTGAGCAATTAGAGTGAACGGTGCATATGGTTGTACAATGAGTCATCCTAAAGGAGTTCAGTGACTTTACAAGGCGAATTGGCATAGGATGCCATCTTTGTCACAAAGCAGTTTGTAAACTTTCTGCCTTACTAGATCTGCCCTGGTCAACTGTAAACTCTATTATTGTGAAGTAGAAGCGTCTAAGAACAACAGCACCAGCAAAGTGGTAAACCACGCAAACTCACAAAGCAGGACCTCCAAGTGCTGAAGCACATATCATCCAAAAATCTCTTTACATTTGTTGCTATTAGATGCAGTTTGGAACTCTGTAGTGAGTGATACAACATCAGCACAAGAACTGTAGGTTGGATGCTTCATGAAATGGGTTTCCATGCCTGAGTAGCTGCATATAAGTCTCACATCAACATTAAATAAAATGTAAACCTTCGACTGGAGTGGAAATGCAGTGGAAATGTGTTCTCTGGAGTGATGAATCCTTTTTCACTATCTGACAGCCTGATGGAAGAATCTGGGTGTAGTGGTAGTGGATGCCAGGAAAATGATACCTACCGGAATGCATAGTGCCTGTTGTAAACTTTGGTTGCGGAGGGATAATGGTCTATGGCTGATTTTTAGGGTTTATACTAGACCCCTTTATTCCAAAGAAGGGTCATCTTAAAGGGACAGTTTACTTAAAAACCTGCTGAAGTGTATTAAATTGTTTACAAGTAGCTCCTTTGCCCCTATTTTGGCATTTCAAATAGTTTATTTAGCCTGTGTTATCCCCACCTAGACTGAAAGTTTATATACTGGAGTCTAGGCTATTAATAAGCCTAAGTAAACACAGGCAGCAGAAGAAATTACACTCTCAGTGAGGTGCAGGATAGTTAAAGGGACACTGAAGGGGAAAAAAAACTTTGCATTAATCAAATTAATGCAGCTAAACAATACACTTGTTAATGCACTCTTTGTTTCAAATATGTACCTTTTTGCTGCAATCATTTGATTTTTTAAAATTTTCGTAATCCTATCCGGGCTGACAACCCAGGTACGAATATGGCGGCATATAGCCGCTATGCGCCTGCGCAAACATCAGCTACGTCAATGACTACGTCAGTCACTGATTCTCTCTATTGAAAGAAGAGCGTAAGAGGGAGCTGCGCTGTCAAGCTACGTGCAGTGCGCTGTGAGAATCTCCCTAGTTTTAACGAGCAAGTTATTATTGTTATTTAAATCAATAATGAACTATTATATTATCAAATAATAAACTGCACATGCGGGATATTGCCGGACTGCTGAAAATGTATTTTAATTATATTCATGGAAATGTCAGCCGATTGGATTATGAAAAGGACAATTGTACAGCCCATATTAGTGGTTTGGCTAGAATTACGTAATTATTAGTATTATAAAATCCTTTTTTACTATGTTACAGACATCGTTGGACAGTAAAAGTATAATCATCACAATACTGTATTTATATTAGGTATACACACGCACAATTCAGTAATCCTTTAAGTAATAAAAAGTGTGTGTACATAAAAGTGATAACATAATGAGATCTAATATTACCAACAAGATCAACCCATTGTAATAGGCTGTGCTTTCAAAGCACAAAACTAGCTACTTCATGTACACTAATAAACCTGAAAATGCAATTTATACTCTGGTATAACAAGTTATTGAAAATACTATAATGGAAAAACAATTTCACATTGTACTTTCCCTTTAATGCTACAGAATACAAAGACATTTGAGACATTTGGGTGCTCACAACTTTGTGCCAACAGTTTAAGGAAGGCCCTTTCTTGTTCTAGCATGATTGTGCCCCTGTGCACAAAGCGAGGTCCATGAGGACATGGTTTAATGAGAAAATCCTTAAGTTTTCAAATGCTTTTAGTTGTAATATTTTAGTTGTAAAAGATTAAAATTCAAGGGAATATCACAATTCTGAAAAACGTTCAAAACAAAATTTGATCACAATGGGAAGCTGAATCTTTGAATAGAAGAAACATACTACAAAGTGTCTTATAGAATGCCAGAAAATGAGGATGAAAGCAAATAGATCACATTACAGACAAATGAGCATTAAGGTAACTAAAGAATAAATCCATATTAAAGCCATTCAAAGAAAATCCAAAATTTGTGGAATAAATAAATATCATAAGGTAGTCAAAACATTGTAACATGTTACATATTGGGCCTCAAAAAATAATATTACCTTGAAAATCAATGGTTTAATAGCCAAATATTGGTTTAAACATGTTTTAAGTCTTACTATAGGAATGGATCCTGAAAAACAAGACTGGATTCAAAGAACCCGTTAATTATGTCCTCACAGAAGATCTAAAAAGCAAATATCTCTGTGACCAGGCATGAGCTTGAAGAATAAGCATCTTTTTGTTCTACTTCATCTTTTGAATCACTTCCGGGAACAGAAGAAAATAAATATTAGTGCAGACCATCATGGCAAAGGCATTTGGATCCCTGTCTCTGATGTAACTTCTGTCAACCTTTTATCTTGTTGCTATCAGAGTTATTCATAGAAACATCCATTTCTGGTTAAAAAAAATATCTCACAAATCCTCCATGCAGAGAGACTTCTCTATTATGTGAATCTTCTGATGACTTAAGACATATGTTTGAAAATGTAATTGACTTGGATTCTGAATTCTGTGCATCTTAGAATATGTTCTGCAGCATCTTACATTGATGGTTGAAATATGTAGCCATTGTATTGTCCAAATGCATACAAACAGGATACTGATCCATGCATTTAGATCAAATGTTCTAAGCTCTAAAAAAAATATGGGCGAAGACTCCTTTAAGGTCCTCCACCATGAGCTTAAACATGATTCCACACAATCTCTAAAACCAAAAAGTCTAAACCTTTGGAACAAAAAACTTGGAAAATGGCAAATCAGTCAATCCACAAGCTAAAATATAAATTTTTTCCATGCATAGCAGAGAATTGTATGATGATCCTCAGGATGTATGGGAACATAAAAGCAAGTACACTAGGGACACCTATCATGGATGGGACGAGTCAACGCTATAAAAATGACCCTCCTCCCTAAATTTCTTTATTTATTCCAGGTTTTACCGTTATAGATACCCTTACATAATGTAAAACAACAGCACCCAGAGTGTAAAAATGCACACCATATCTTAGCAGAGAAAATGGAGGACTGGGTGTTCCCAATCTAGTCAATTACTATAAATTGGCTCATCTTGGGCGAATAGTCATGTGGAACCAATCTCATCCCTCCAAACCTTGGGTCCTCTTTTGTTAGAGGAACATCCTTAGGTGAAATCTGTTGGATTCCGCTAAGAAATGAACTACCACACACAACACTTACTTTATAACAAGCACACTAAAAGTATGGGATAAAGTGGTATCTTCAACTAAAACAATATCAAGTCAGATATCCTCCCTTTCACCACAAAATAACCCTGCCTTCATGCAACTAGAAACCACGCAAACCCCTAAAATAGAAGGGAAGCCTTCAAACTTACCAGTACATCTGTTAATAAAAAGGAGGTAAATTCCGCTCCCTAGCTGAAATTTCTGAGACAATAGGCCCACCTTTTCACAAATGGTTCCCCTACCTACAGGCTCGCTATGCCATTCTTATCAACCCACATAAATCTGACCTTTTAGACCAGTAACCCCCCTTTGAATCACTTTGCACAAGCAGTACAATACTTAAATCCCACATCTCCTTGATATACCAAATTTTAAGAGGATCATTCCCAAACCATCGCCCATCATACATCACTAAATGGGAGAAAGAACTAACTCTACCACTATCAGACAGCCAATGGCATCACATATTTAATACAACTAAGAAATCATCTATCTCATTAGTTATAGCAGAATTGAATTATAAGATACTTTCCAGATGGTATCTTACGCCTCAGACTTCGGAGTATGTTCCCCAATACATCTTTGCTATGCTGGAGGCATTGCGAGGACATAGGCACAATGTCACAAATATGGTGGTTGTGTACCCTATTGAAAACCTTTTGGGAAGATATAACTTACTGCATTAATGCCACACCATGAATGTCGTTGGCCCTTACCCCTGCTATGACTCTACTAAACCAACTACCCAAAGTCATGTTTATATTGGAAAAAAACTACTCCTGTGCATGCTTAATTGTGCCAAAAAAGCTAATACCCCGCCTTTGGAAAAAAAAACAGACCCCCACCCTCCATATGTGGCTCAAAGAAATGGACCATGTTCTATCCCTAGAAAAAATCCATTATAGCTTTATAGGGAAATCGGACTTTATCCTTAACATCCTACAGTATTTATCTGGGAACAAAGAAACCTTCCCCCGTAGTTTGACTGCATACACCATCCAGTTATAAACCTATGGTCCACTGATATTCTCCATAATTTGACGTGACTTCAAAATAAATTAGTTCTTAGATATATAATTGATGACTGACAGTTAGAAAAACATAATTTATGCTTACCTGATAAATTCCTTTCTTCTGTTGTGTGATCAGTCCACGGGTCATCATTACTTCTGGGATATAACTCCTCCCCAACAGGAAATGCAAGAGGATTCACCCAGCAGAGCTGCATATAGCTCCTCCCCCCTACGTCAGTCCCAGTCATTCGACCAAGAATCAACGAGAAAGGAGTAACCAAGGGTGAAGTGGTGACTGGAGTATAATTTAAAAGATATTTACCTGCCTTAAAACAGGGCGGGCCGTGGACTGATCACACAACAGAAGAAAGGAATTTATCAGGTAAGCATAAATTATGTTTTCTTCTGTTATGTGTGATCAGTCCACGGGTCATCATTACTTCTGGGATACCAATACCAAAGCAAAAGTACACGGATGACGGGAGGGATAGGCAGGCTCATTATACAGAAGGAACCACTGCCTGAAGAACCTTTCTCCCAAAAATAGCCTCCGAAGAAGCAAAAGTGTCAAATTTGTAAAATTTGGAAAAAGTATGAAGCGAAGACCAAGTTGCAGCCTTGCAAATCTGTTCAACAGAGGCCTCATTCTTAAAGGCCCAAGTGGAAGCCACAGCTCTAGTGGAGTGAGCTGTAATTCTTTCAGGAGGCTGCTGTCCAGCAGTCTCATAGGCTAAACGTATTATGCTACGAAGCCAAAAAGAGAGAGAGGTAGCAGAAGCTTTTTGACCTCTCCTCTGTCCAGAGTAAACGACAAACAAGGAAGAAGTTTGGCGAAAATCTTTAGTTGCCTGCAAGTAGAACTTGAGGGCACGAACTACATCCAGATTGTGTAAAAGACGTTCCTTCTTTGAAGAAGGATTTGGACACAAGGATGGGACAACAATCTCTTGATTGATGTTCCTGTTAGTGACTACCTTAGGTAAGAACCCAGGTTTAGTACGCAGAACTACCTTGTCTGAGTGAAAAATCAGATAAGGGGAATCACAATGTAAGGCTGATAACTCAGAGACTCTTCGAGCCGAGGAAATAGCCATTAAAAACAGAACTTTCCAAGATAACATTTTTATATCAATGGAATGAAGGGGTTCAAACGGAACACCCTGTAAAACGTTAAGAACTAAGTTTAAACTCCATGGTGGAGCAACAGCTTTAAACACAGGCTTGATCCTAGCTAAAGCCTGACAAAAGGACTGGACGTCTGGATTTTCTGACAGACGTCTGTGTAACAAGATGGACAGAGCTGAAATCTGTCCCTTTAATGAACTAGCTGATAAACCCTTTTCTAAACCTTCTTGTAGAAAAGACAATATCCTAGCGATCCTAACCTTACTCCAGGAGTAACCTTTGGATTCGCACCAGTATAGGTATTTCCGCCATATTTTATGGTAAATCCTTCTGGTAACAGGCTTCCTAGCCTGAATCAGGGTATCAATAACCGACTCAGAAAAACCACGTTTTGATAAAATCAAGCGTTCAATTTCCAAGCAGTCAGCTTCAGAGAAGTTAGATTTTGATGTTTGAATGGACCCTGTATCAGAAGGTCCTGTCTTAGAGGTAGAGACCAAGGCGGACAGGATGACATGTCCACTAGATCTGCATACCAAGTCCTGCGTGGCCAAGCAGGTGCTATTAGAATTACTGATGCTCTCTCCTGTTTGATTTTGGCAATCAATCGAGGAAGCAGCGGGAAGGGTGGAAACACATAAGCCATCCTGAAGTTCCAAGGTGCTGTCAAAGCATCTATCAGAACTGCTCCCGGATCCCTGGATCTGGACCCGTAGCGAGGAAGTTTGGCGTTCTGGCGAGACGCCATGAGATCTAACTCTGGTTTGCCCCAACGTCGAAGTATTTGGGCAAAGACCTCCGGATGAAGTTCCCACTCCCCCGGATGAAGAGTCTGGCGACTCAAGAAATCCGCCTCCCAGTTCTCCACTCCCGGGATGTGGATTGCTGACAGGTGGCAAGAGTGAGACTCTGCCCAGCGAATTATCTTTGATACTTCCATCATTGCTAGGGAGCTTCTTGTCCCTCCCTGATGGTTGATGTTGTCCGACTGAAACCTGATGAACCCCCGAGTTATTAACTGGGGCCAAGCCAGAAGGGCATTGAGAACTGCTCTCAATTCCAGAATGTTTATTGGAAGGAGACTCTCCTCCTGATTCCATAGTCCCTGAGCCTTCAGAGAATTCCAGACAGCGCCCCAACCTAGTAGGCTGGCGTCTGTTGTTACAATTGTCCAGTCTGGCCTGCTGAATGGCATCCCCCTGGACAGGTGTGGCCGATAAAGCCACCATAGAAGAGAATTTCTGGTCTCTTGATTCAGATTCAGAGTAGGGGACAAATCTGAGTAATCCCCATTCCACTGACTTAGCATGCATAATTGCAGCGGTCTGAGGTGTAGGCGTGCAAAAGGTACTATGTCCATTGCCGCTACCATTAAGCCGATCACCTCCATGCATTGAGCTACTGACGGGTGTTGAATGGAATGAAGGACGCGGCATGCATTTTGAAGTTTTGTTAACCTGTCTTCTGTCAGGTAAATCTTCATCTCTACAGAATCTATAAGAGTCCCCAAGAATGGAACTCTTGTGAGAGGAAAGAGAGAACTCTTCTTTTCGTTCACTTTCCATCCATGCGACCTTAGAAATGCCAGAACTAACTCTGTATGAGACTTGGCAGTTTGAAAGCTTGAAGCTTGTATTAGAATGTCGTCTAGGTACGGAGCTACCGAAATCCCTCGCGGTCTTAGTACCGCTAGAAGGGCACCCAGAACCTTTGTGAAGATTCTTGGAGCCGTAGCCAATCCGAATGGAAGAGCTACAAACTGGTAGTGCCTGTCTAAGAAGGCAAACCTTAGATACCGGTGATGATCTTTGTGGATCGGTATGTGAAGGTAAGCATCCTTTAAATCCACTGTGGTCATGTACTGACCCTCTTGGATCATGGGTAAGATTGTCCGAATAGTTTCCATTTTGAACGATGGAACTCTTAGGAATTTGTTTAGAGTCTTTAAATCTAAGATTGGCCTGAAAGTTCCCTCTTTTTTGGGAACCACAAACAGGTTTGAGTAGAACCCTTGTCCTTGTTCCGACCACGGAACCGGATGGATCACTCCCATTGTTAACAGATCTTGTACGCAGCGTAGAAACGCTTCTTTCTTTATCTGGTTTGTTGACAACCTTGACAGATGAAATCTCCCTCTTGGGGGAGATAATTTGAAGTCTAGAAGGTATCCCTGAGATATGATCTCTAGTGCCCAGGGATCCTGAACATCTCTTGCCCAGGCCTGGGCGAAGAGAGAGAGTCTGCCCCCTACTAGATCCGGTCCCGGATCGGGGGCTCTCGGTTCATGCTGTCTTTGGGGCAGCAGCAGGTTTCCTGGCCTGCTTGCTTTTGTTCCAGGACTGGTTAGGCTTCCAGCCTTGCCTGTAACGAGCAACAGCTCCTTCCTGTTTTGGTGCAGTGGAGGTTGATGCTGCTCCTGTTTTGAAATTCCGAAAGGGACGAAAATTAGACTGTCTAGCCTTAGCTTTGGCCTTGTCTTGAGGTAGGGCGTGGCCCTTACCTCCCGTAATGTCAGCGATAATTTCTTTCAAACCGGGCCCGAATAAGGACTGCCCCTTGAAAGGTATATTAAGTAATTTGGACTTAGAAGTAACATCAGCTGACCAGGATTTTAGCCACAGTGCCCTGCGTGCCTGTATGGCGAATCCTGAGTTCTTAGCCGTAAGTTTGGTTAAATGTACTACGGCCTCCGAAGTGAAAGAATTAGCTAGTTTAAGGACTCTAAGCCTGTCCGTAATGTCGTCTAGCGTAGAGGAACTAAGGTTCTCTTCAAGCGACTCAATCCAAAATGCTGCCGCAGCCGTAATCGGCGCGATACATGCAAGGGGTTGTAATATAAAACCTTGTTGAACAAACATTTTCTTAAGGTAACCCTCTAATTTTTTATCCATTGGATCTGAGAAAGCACAGCTATCCTCCACCGGGATAGTGGTACGCTTAGCTAAAGTAGAAACTGCTCCCTCCACCTTGGGGACCGTTTGCCATAAGTCCCGAGTGGTGGCGTCTATTGGAAACATCTTTCTAAATATTGGAGGGGGTGAGAACGGCACACCGGGTCTATCCCACTCCTTAGTAACAATTTCAGTTAGTCTCTTAGGTATAGGAAAAACGTCAGTACTCGCCGGTACCGCAAAGTATTTATCCAACCTACACAGTTTCTCTGGTATTGCAACGGTGTTACAATCGTTGAGAGCTGCTAAGACCTCCCCTAGTAGTACACGGAGGTTCTCCAATTTAAATTTAAAATTTGAAATATCTGAGTCCAATCTGTTTGGATCAGAACCGTCACCCACAGAATGAAGCTCTCCGTCCTCATGCTCTGCGAGCTGTGACGCAGTATCAGACATGGCCCTAGCATTGTCAGCGCACTCTGTTCTCACCCCAGAGTGATCACGCTTGCCTCTTAGTTCTGGTAATTTAGACAAAACTTCAGTCATAACAGTAGCCATATCTTGTAATGTTATCTGTAATGGCCGCCCAGATGTACTAGGCGCCAAAATATCACGCACCTCCCGGGCGGGAGATGCAGGTACTGTCGCGTGAGGCGAGTTAGTCGGCATAACTCTCCCCTCGCTGTTTGGTGAAATTTGTTCACATTGTACAGATTGACTTTTATTTAAAGTAGCATCAATACAGTTAGTACATAAATTTCTATTGGGCTCCACCTTGGCATTGGAACAAATGACACAGATATCTTCCTCTGAGTCAGACATGTTTAACACACTAGCAAAAAAACTTACAACTTGGTTATAATCTTTTTTAGCAAAAAAACACACTGTGCCTCAAAGAGGTACTAACGATTAAATGACAGTTGAAATAATGAACTGAAAAACAGTTATAGCATCAAACTTTAAAACAACACAACTTTTAGCAAAGGTTTGTTCCCATTAGTAAAAAACAACACTAATTAAATTTGTACATAAGAAAACAAAACAACGTTTTTTATTCACAGTCACTATAAGAATTCTCACAGCTCTGCTGAGAGAATTTACCTCCCTTCAAAGAAGTTTGAAGACCCCTGAGATCTGTCAGAGATGAACCGGATCATGCAGGAAATATAAAAGTAGCTGACTGGAATTTTTGATGCGTAGCAAAGAGCGCCAAAAACGGCCCCTCCCTCTCCCACACAGCAGTGAAGAGAAACGAAACTGTCACAATTAAAGCAAAAAACTGCCAAGTGGAAAATAATGCCCAAATATTTATTCACACAGTACCTCAGCAATGTAAACGATTCTACATTCCAGCAAAAACGTTTAACATGAGAATAGTTATTAAAAGGATTAGTGACCTTTAACACAGTATTTCCGGTGAAATACCATCCCCAGAATACTGAAGTGTATACATACATGTCATTTTAACGGTATGGCAGGCTTTTCTCATCAATTCCATTCAGAAAATAAAAACTGCCACATACCTCAATGCAGATTCATCTGCCCGCTGTCCCCTGATCTGAAGCCTTTACCTCCCTCAGATGGTCGAGAACAGCAATATGATCTTAACGACTCCGGTTAAAATCATAGTAAAAAATCTCTGTCAGATTCTTCCTCAAACTCTGCCAGAGAAGTAATAACACGCTCCGGTGCTATTTTAAAATAACAAACTTTTGATTGAAGTCATAAAAACTAAGTATAATCACCATAGTCCTCTCACACATCCTATCTAGTCGTTGGGTGCAAGAGAATGACTGGGACTGACGTAGGGGGGAGGAGCTATATGCAGCTCTGCTGGGTGAATCCTCTTGCATTTCCTGTTGGGGAGGAGTTATATCCCAGAAGTAATGATGACCCGTGGACTGATCACACATAACAGAAGAAAGTTATTTTCATTCTTGTTCTACTTTAATTAAGATATTTATGATACAACATTGCATGTTTATGTATAAAATATAAACTATGCAAACAACTTTGAAACAATATAGGATATAAATGGACTATTCTTCTACGAAAAAACCCAGAGACTTTAAACCCTGGAAGACATGCTTAATACTTTATGTAATGCTTAGTTACTGTTATTCTTTTGTTTCTGAAAATTGTATTAATATCTGGCAAAAAAACTCAATAAAAATGATTTCATTAAAAAAAAAGCAAGTACACTACAGATTTATCATCATAAATTGACCAGATTATAGACCTAAAGGACAGACTGAAGTTAATTCATCTTGTAATGAAAAATCTTTGCAAATCTGTTTAGACTTTAATGTCTAAGAAGTAGCTAAAAATATTATAGAATTATACAGTAACATCTCGAAGCACAGCCCTTTCAGATTACGTGGAACCTAAGAAAGAAATAACCTTGGTGGAGGAGAACTGATTAAATCTACTTGATCATAACCCAACTCAAGTGAGCTATATTGCTATATTTCTTCAAAATTAAAATGCACTTAAAGGGACACTAAACCCAGATTTCTTTATTCATGATTGAGATAGAGCATGCAATTTTAATCAACTTTCTAATTTACTCCTATTATCAATTTTTCTTGCTTATTGGTGGGTAAATTTAAGATTCCAATAAGCAAGCACTATCCATGGTGCTGAACCTACAATCAGTTGGCTGCTAAGATTTATATTCCTGCTTTTAAAATAAAGATAGTAAGAGAACGAAGAAAAATTGATAATAGGCGTCAATTAGAACGTTGCTTAAAATGTCATGCTCTATCTGAATCAAGAAAGAAAAAATTTGTGTTCAGTGTCCCTTAAGGGTAATTGGCCTTTTCATTATATGGGCCTGATGGTCTAAAGATCTCCACTCTGTACTGCAAGGTTCCTAGAACAATTTTATAAGGAAAAATTTTAACTTAAGAGCTATTTTATCTCATTATGCAGGGTTCTGGATATGAAGGAGAGACACCTGCAATACTCCATGCCGGTGATCATCAGGCCCTATATCATAATGTATAAAAACAAAACAACAAAAAAACCTCTTGAAGCCTGGTACATTGGATGTAATCATAGGACTGGTCCTTAAGGGGTTAAATCACTTTAGGTCTTGAAGTGGTGACATGCAGATTGGGGTAATATCTATCTGAAGATAAAATACTTCTCTAGCAGGATGAACGCACCACAAAAAAAATTGATAAAATCTATCAATTAACACATAGAAATTCAACAGCCTACATCATATCAGTAGGACTTAAAGTTTTGAAATATGTTTTACTATTCTTGGATTTACTAATACTGAGCATGCCACTATATGCCTCGAGTTATAAAAGTATAAAATATGTGACATCTAATGTTTTTTAAATGTAATAAGTTGAAAATAGAAACTCACTTTGCTCTTGTAACTGGCAATATTTTGTTAATGTACTATATGATACTATAACTCACAAAAAATATACAAGAATCTAAATATACATGAATAACCCATACCTGTAAAAATCATACTGCTCAACCACAGGGTAATAATCCCGAACATACATTTCACTCTGAGTAAGATAGGATGTTAAGTTGGATAGCACATGAAGGACGGGAATCATTTTGGAAAAGTTTGTGATATTAGAACCAACAGAATCCAAAATATTTTTCACATCTAAAAAATAAAGTTATACATAAATTAGTATAAAATGTGAAGAAATTAATTTAAAAACAAATATGAAGCAAGGTGGTTGTAATAGTTTATAGATGTCCAGGTCTGCCCGCAAGGGCTAAGCGGAAAGTGAGACTTTAAGTTGGCCGTATTTTGAGTTAATTCATTCTTGGTATCAGCTGATACAAATAAACAAACAAATGTATTTTATTTAAAATAATCTGTATCTTTCCCTTATAAAGATTTTTGATCTGGTTCTATAAAAAGATATATTTTTTACAACCAACTTACTTTTTCCAGGACCAATACAACAATTTTACAACAACTTTGAGGCAAACAATATGAACACATGGAATTAATTATTTAAGAAATGTACATAATGGAAAAAAAAAACATGCCACAGATAAACGCAAACACAACACAGTACATACTCCACAATTTGAACAGATTTTGAATGAGGGATTTTAAAAATGCTGTGGAAAGTTCGAAATACCAAAAAGTTCAAGTAACTTTTCTCCTGTAAATTGGGTTTAGGAATTTGAAATATTTTCTTTAGCCCTGGGGCTAATTTTCAAGAACGATCAATATAGTTTTATGAAGTTAAAACTTGAAAGGGAATAGTTTTTACAAGAATAAGTTTTACTATTTTAATATTCAACTTTCACCCAGGAATTTTTTTATGTCTGAAGTATTAAACATAAATGCACATTTACCTTGTAGTTCACATTATCTAAATAGTAGCTATGGGCCACCATATCTGCATATAGAAGAAATACTAAGGCAGCAATGTACTAACTAGAATTATGCTCATAAAATATGGCATATTCATAAAAAAATACTTAATATGAAGAAAAATCAAAAAGATTTTCTACAGTATCAAAAGTGTTTAATTGTGCTTAGCTCTTAAGCAAAATGATGAACACTTTCCTTTCTAATAAATATATTGGCATCATACATTACATTTATTTACAAAAATAATTTTATCACTATAAGGTTGTGCATTATTTTTTTAATCCAGATTTTTTGAAGAACTTAATTTAGTAAAAGAAGTCAGAGCATCAAAACTACAAACAAGACACATTTGTCCCAGAACTTACACAAAAAAGATTTGGTAACCATGTTTTGTTTGATTGATAAAATGCTCAAATAATCAAAAAGCTAAATAAAAATGAATCTCAAGCACAACATATATTTTAACTGATGGGTGGATAACATATAATTAGGAGGTGGTTGTGAAGGAGGGATGAGATACACGGTAATGAAAAAGATCTGAACCATACTTTGCACAAAACTTACAAGGAATGGCTGTGCATTATTCCAAATCAGGTCCAAAAAAACGAAATTAGTAATGAAAAAATAAACATAACATTTGTTAAATACATCGGCACATTGTGTGTTTTCAGTAAAATAATGTATTTTCTACTCCCTAGACTTTTACTTGCTAATATATATGTTTATAGACTGAATTAAGCGTGTCATATAGTCATAAGTGTTAGATATGTAGGTTCTATCAGATGTAAAACTATGCATGAAGTTCTATGTTCTGTTATTCATTGTAAAGAAATATGGTTAATTCAAAACATAATTATTGCTAATAACTTTGGTCTATTACAACCCATTGGAAGAGCTGTTTGATGCATCCAACATGACTGTTTAAATTCAGAGCCATTCCAATCTATGACAAAACCCAGTTATTGTGTGTTTTTTTACAGTGGATTTGTACCATGTTAACTTAAGGCAGCTATTCAAATAGATTGGAAGGACTTAGAAAACCAAAGTTGCATACAATGTTTGTGTTACAGTCTAGCAGCTAAGCTTATTTCCTCTCTGTCCTCTAAAGCCATCTTCTTCACACCCTCACCCATGCTTCTCTTTACCAAAATCCAGCACCAGCCTCACAAGCTAGAGGAACTAATTAACTGCATTAAACCAGGTAGCCACCATCTACCCATAGCTATTATTCCTAATCTGACACTTTTCAATCAAACAGCTACCACTCTTGTAACAGATGGGTCCACTCACCCGTCATCCCTCTCAGTAACTGCTAGCTTGATCATAGTATTATCATTTAATTAGAAAGCACCAACATATTACACAGCACTGTAGTATTAAGGTAATATGATTACAAAGTAGGATAAGTAAAGGGAGTTAGAGAAACCATAAAGTGTAGAGTGTCCAGTGAGTTACTGTTTGAATATTAAATAAATAATTGTAAAGTTTTAGTTCCGATACAGTAATAGATTTTGCTAGATTGATTAAACATTTGTTTGTGTAAAGTGAAGCCAGTGAAATGTTACATTATTAAAATAATAGGAATTACTAATTGTACAGTTCATTAATAAATATCATTGGATACCTGAAAAGCCGCATTCAAAATTATTAGGCGTTTATCCTCAATATTGAATTAATTAACTATATTTCATGATTCAAATAGAGCAGGCAAGTTTAAAATCTAGTTTATTTTTATTATCTAATTCGCTTTGTTCTCTTGAATGGTAGCGGATTGAAATCATCCCGATATGATTCGATCAGGATGATTGACAGCCCCTGCTAGCGGCCGATTCGCCACCAGTGAGCAGGGGGCGACATTACACAAGCATTTCACTAGAAATGCTTGTGCAATTATAAATGCGGACAGCGTATGCTGTCGGCATTTAGCTATGTCGAGAAGACCTGATTCGCTATAGAGAATATAGCCAATATAGACATTTAATAACATTTAATAAATCTACCCCATTGAGTTTTTCTAGTTCATACCAAACTATTTTTATCTAATGTAAAGAAAAGTTATATTCTACCTTTTACATCTTTATTAGAAGAGATGGTGTGTGAAAAGCAGGACCCCTACCCATTTGTCCCCTATAAATGCTACCTTTGCATATTATACCCATGTTTATAGCACTGCATAATCTGTTTGCGCTCTACAAATAACTGGCAATAATAATGATAATAAAAGACAATACATTTGGTCTTCCACATCTATTAAAACTAAAGGAACATGAATCCCCAAAATGTTTCATTCAAGAGAACAGAGCAAATTAGATCATAGAAATAAACTAGATGTACTGATCCTTAAGCAAAATGTTAAATGTTGTAGGCTAAGGAAGGATCTTTGACTAGTATTTGAGATGCCCTAAATGAGAATTTGTGCAGATCTCTGCAGTCTCTACAAATGGTGTCCTGGTTGCTAAAAATCTACTGGTGTAAGTGTCCTGGAGTATTTCTCTAGCTTTATACTATATCCCAAATAGTCACTCTGTTATAATGTAATGTCAATAAAAGAGATGTTTTAAAATGATCTTATTTGTCTGCTACTTTAGAAATTGTTTATTGTTTGACACATCTAATATGTTGTTGTGCATTTATATTATGGTTATTTTTTAAAAGCATTATTAGTAGAATGATAAGTAAACATGATTAGTTTTTGGTTGTGCAACTAAAAATAGGTCACTGGAGGTAAATTAAGCAGAACAAATACTTCAGTATATGTTCCTTACCTTCTTCAATATTTCTTGTCTGGTTATGTACCATTTCTGGTGTATTATTAAATGCAGCATAACCCTAAGCAAGTAAAACAAAAACAGGTTTAAACAGATATTTTAATATTATAAAACAGATCTTCCAATCATCATGCATAATGCTCTAACAATATTTTTCTAAGAGTCTACATACTTTTATTAATTCATAAATCATCCATAAGATATGGAGGCACAGCATACTTAATGATAGGCTTTCATTCTTCACAACTTGTCAATCAGTATGCTATAGGTTTTTGATATATGGTAGAAACTTAAAAACAAATTACATATTCAACAAAGTACATTAAGGTTATGGCGGTGACATGTGAGAGTAAAAGTAATAACATTGAAAACTCTATAAATATATGAAATCCCTGCTGCCAAATACCACATATAATTGCTCAAAAATAGATAAATCACAAGATATATAAAGCAACTACATAATTAATGAACATTCCTTTAAGTGCATTTTTTAATAGGTGCACTGTAATGTACGTTTTGTGTACTATTTTACTTGACTTTGATTGCAGGCTATGCTTTTTATGAGAGATGCACATGCCAATACATTTATCTACCTATATACACAAAGCATTCTATATAATCTGCCCCCACCCCGCCTGCATAGGTTTTGCAAACAAAATGTTCAGTCTATTGCAGCAAATTGGACAGGAGGTTTGAGGTAGGAGATATGGTTTTATTAAATTTGCCCTTTAAAACATAATCAATTTGATATGAAGAATGATATTGTAGTCGGGGTGGCTGTAACCATTAAAACTGGGTGCTATCCAACAACGTCACAAAACATATCAAGAGTGTAGGATGTCCAAAACAAAAAATTTAAACCTAAACTAATACCGTTATAAAAAATCCCCCCCAAAAATAAAAACACCCCCTAATCTAATACTAAACAACCAATGGCCCTTAAAAGGCACAAACTATTAAACAGCAAAACCGCAAACCCCAACATCGCAAAATAAAAAAGTAATTAAACCCTAATCCGCAAATAACATAATTAAAATATTAACCCCTTAACCTCCAACACCCACATCGCAATAAACCTAATTAACCTATTAACCCCTAAACTGACAAACCCCCACATTGCAATGAACCTAATTAACCTATTAACCCCTAAACTGACAAACCCCCACATTGCAATGAACCTAATTAACCTATTTACCCCTAAACCGACAAACCCCCACATCGCAATAAACCTAATTAACCTATTAACCCCTAAACCGACAATCCCCCACATCGCAATAAATCTAATTAACCTAATAACTCCTAAACTGCCAACCCCCCACAACGCAAACTAATTTAATTACTAAGCCCCCCTAGCCAAACACCCCCTAAATTAACCACAATACTATGTTATACTTAAATAAAACCTAACATTAAATTACAAAAAATAATTTAAAATTACAAAAATAAAAAACTCTAAAATTACAGAAAAAGATAAACAAAATTATCAAAAATAAAAAAATGTAAACCTAATCCCTATGAAAATAACTCCCCCCCAAAAGGGCTTTTTGCAGGGCACTGCTCTAAGTTCACAAACAGCTCTTTTACATTTAAAAATTACTAAATCCCCCATAACAGTAACCCCCCCAGTAACTACCCCCACCCATAAAACCCACCAAAATAAAAAACTAACACTAAAAAAGCCTAAACTACCCATTGCCCCTAAAAGGGCATTCAGCTCTTTTACTGCCCTTTTAAAGGACAATCAGCTCTTTTCCAGCCTATTAAATCCCTAATCTTAAAAATAAAATAAATTTAAAAAAATCCTAACATTAAGCCCCAAATAGGTACTAATCGTTCCTTTAGTCCAGCGGAGAAGGTCTTCTTCCAGATGGCTCCATCATCTTCTATCTTCATCCGGAGTGAAGGCCGCTTCCCTGATACATGAATCCTCAGCGTCGGTCCTCAATGGCGGCAGTGATCCTCGGCGGCGCGGAGGCTCTTCTTCATGTGATCGCCCGTCCCACACTAAAGATTGAATACAAGGTACCCCATATTTACTGGGGTACCTTGCATTCCTATTGGCTGTAATTTTGAAATCAGCCAATAGGATGAGAGCTATTAAAATCTTATTTGCCGATTTGAACAGCCAACAGGATTTCAGTAGCTCTAATCCTATAGGTTGATTTCAAAATATCAGCCAATAGGAATGCAAAGTACCCCAAATTGATTGCGGTACCTTGCATTCAATCTTCAGTGTACAACGGACATCGGATGAAGAGGAGCCTTCATGCTGCCGCCATTGAGGACCGCTGCTGAGGTTCCACACATTGGGGAAGACAGCTCCGCACCTCCGCTTCGCCTTAGTTCCGGATGAAGATAGAAGACAATGGAGCCGCCTGGAAGAAGACCTTCTCCGCCAGACTTCAGGAACGGTGAGTACCTATTTGGGGCTTAGTCTTAGGCTTTTTTTTATTTTTTGGGGTGGCTTTTTTTTAGATTAGTGCTTTTTAAGCTGGAAAAGAGCCGATTGCCCAGGGAAAAAGCTGAATGGCCTTTTAAGGCAATTTTTAGTGTTAGGTTTTTTTTATTTTAGGGGGTTTGGTGGGTAGGGGGTTTTACTGTAATTAGTAATTTGTTTAGGTAAAATAGCTGTTTAACTTAGGGCAATGCCCTACAAAAGCCCTGTGTAATTTTAGCTTTGGGGTTTGTAGTTTTTTTAAAAAAATAGACTGCCCTCTGTGCAGGCTTATCGCCTAGTATTATATATATATATATATATATATATATATATATATATATATATATATAGATATATATATAGATATATACAGATATGTATAGATATATACATATATATATATATATAGAAATATATTTAAAAATACTTAAAACCTATTCTGCTATGTAAAGAACATTGGAATGTAATATATTTACAGTAAATACATAGTTAAAATTGTATTAAAGATGAATATTGCATAAATATGTTTTTTTAGATGTTTTCACCAACAGAACGGGAAAAGGCACCAATACACTTATATATGTCTATATATGTATTTATGTGTTTATATGAATATATATGGCTGTAAATGCATTCACATATAAATACATTAATACATATGTACACACACACACACACATACTGTGTATATAAATATAAATATATATATATATATATATATATATATATATATATATACATACACACACACACATACACATACATACATACATATCTCTCTTTAGTAATGTATCTATATGTATCTCTATGTTAATCTAACCTCCACAGCCCACATTACAATGGATTATAATTTGGGATTCAAAACCTTTGAATTCAGTTAGTGTTTTTTTCCCCTTTTAAAGCATTCTAGTCCATTCTAATTAGTTACAACTGAACTGTAATACCATAGGTGAGAGATTTCCAATAAGATTATTAATTTGGGGAGTTCCCCTAACAACATATATAAAGTAGAAGGTTTCTAGCTGACATGACCAATGGAAAAGAAAGTAAATAACAGTTTATTATAAGCCCCGATAGATGAGCTTTGGTAAATAGTTATTAAAACAAACATTGAACAATCCTTAAAGGGACACTGAACCCAAACATTTTCTTTTGTGATTCAGATTGAGCATGCAGTTTTAAGCAACTTTCTAATTTACTCCTATTATCAAATTTTCTTCATTCTCTTGGTATCTTTATTTGAAAAGCAAGAATGTAGGTTTAGATGTGGGACAATTTTTGGTAAACAACCTGGGTTGTTCTTGCTGATTGGTGGATAAATTCACCCACCAATAAACAAGTGCTGCCCAGCATACTGAACCAAAAATTGCTTAGATGCCTTCTTTTTCAAAAGATAGCAAGAGAATGAAGAAAAATTGATAATAGGAGTTAATTAGAAAGTTGCTTAAAATTGCATGCTCTATCTGAATCACAAAAGAAAAGAATTGGGTTCAGTGTCCCTTTAATGAACTAAAAAGAAGGTCTGTATTATGTTATGCACCATAGGAAGTGTTTACATTTCTGTAGCTTGTAACTAATTCAGTATGATTCCAAATAGGTGATTGCTCATTTGGTCTTTTTTAGGCTCAGATACTTTATGTTTGCTTCATACACAAAAAGTGTATAGCTTCTATTTAAATCTGCTAATTGTGAATTTTCCGGGGATTTAAAAAAATGTTTAGCATTGTAATTTCTTTAAGGGACAGTAAAGTCAAAATTACACTTAAATGGATTTGATAGATCATGAAGTTTTAAACAACTTTCCAATTTACATCTATTACCAGTATTGCTTAGTTCTCTTGGTATAATTTCATAAAGAGTAATCCTAGGTGACTTTAGGAGCGTGCACTTACCTTTAGCCATCCGGCTGCAGTGTTTGCATAGCATGTTATACATAGCTGCAAACACTACTGCCATAGATTGTTAAAGACACATGCACGCTGCTCACTCCTACCAGCCTACCTAGATTTACTTTTTAACCAAGGATACAGAGAGAACAAAGCAACTTTGATATTAGAAGTAAATTGGAAAGTTGTTTAAAATTGCACAATCTACCAGGATAACCAAAGTTTAATTTTGACTTTACTGACCCTTAAAGGTTTCCCTAATTTTTATTTGGTATATAATCAAATGAATCCATTTTAATCTTGTCTGGTCATCATCCAGGCAGTGGTGGCCGGCAGTTTACCTAGCCAACTACTCACAAAAAAACAAAAAAGTAAAAAACAAAGGAAGTCTTTAACTGGAAAAATAAATAAACAAATGTTATAGTATATTTAATCTAAAATAGTCGCATTTGTTTTGTGAAGGGCACATTCTAATATTTTGATGGACTTTTTACAAAATGATCTTTATAGTATTTAACTGCACTATGGGGTTAAACACATACTAAACACATAACAACAGAAGTTGGGTACCTAATGCTGCAGGTTAAGATGAAGATATTAGCGAAAAACAGTTCACCCAGAGAAGCAGCATTAGTGTCTCATGTAAGAATCATACTCCACATAATAGTGCTCATACTCAACATAATAGTGCTCATACTCAACATAATAGTGCTCATACTCAACATAATAGTGCTCATACTCAACATAATAGTGCTCATACTCAACATAATAGTGCTCATACTCAACATAATAGTGCTCATACTTAACATAATAGTGCTCATACTTAACATAATAGTGCTCATACTCAACATAATAGTGCTCATACTTAACATAATAGTGCTCAAAAACCACTGGAAATAGGGTAGAATGTTGCTTACCTTTTGAACCAAGTTGCTGAGATCAGTTCTGAGGACATTATTTAACTTGAACAGATGTGGGCTTACATCCGGTAACTATAAAGTATAGAAGAAAGTTACATAAAACAAGATCTATTTATTAAGAACCAGTAATATGCTGGAATAAGTAATGCCTACCAGTTATACACTACTTCCTTAAGCCTAAAGACTTGACAAAAGCATTGTACGAACACATGTTAAAAATATACATATTCCAAAAGTTGATCTTACTTACCGCGCTGAAATTTGAATTGATCGTTAACTGGCTTAAAGAGTTTTTTATAACATTACACGGCTTCATAGCAACATCAGTTGAGCAGGCCGGATCACTGAGTGTGCTGTTGAGTTGCAACTTGGCTTCAGTAAGGTTTGCATGCAATCTGTTGGTGGCTTCTTGCAGTACTTCTACGGCCACACTTACATTTTCCAAAGCCTCTTTTGTCTCTCTGATTGCTGGGGACAAATCACAAGCACAATAAAAAGTACAAAATGCTGACAAGGGAAAATACTACTTTAAAGGGACATAATACGCATATGCTAAATCACTTGAAAGTGATGCAGCATAACTGTAAAAAGCGGACAAGAAAATATCAACTGAGCATCTCTATATAAAAAAGGATGATATTTTAACTCAAAATGTCTTCAGCTCACCAGAGTAAGTGCTGTGTAAATAGTTATGCTATTCAGCTACTGTAAAGCTACAAAAAAACAAAAACAAAAAAAACAATAGCCAATCAGCTTTAGCAGTGCTGAGGTAATGTTTTGCCTTTGCTGTGATCTCATGAGATTTCATAGAACTTACTTAAAGGGACATGAAACCCCAAAATTGTCTTTCATAATTAATATAGAGAATACAATTTTAAACAACTTTCCCATTTACTTCTATCATTTAATTTGCTTCTTTCTCTTGTTATCCTTTGCTGAAAGGTTTATCTAGGCAAGCTCAGAAGCAGCAGAGAACCTAGGTTCTAGCTGTTGATTGGTGGCTGCATATATATATATATATATATATATATATATATATATTGACTGTGATTGGCTCACCAATGTGTTTAGTTAGAAACCATTAGTGCATTGCTGCTCCTTCAACAAATGATGAACCAAGAGAATGAAACAAATTAGATAATATAAGTAAATTAGAAAGTTGTTTAAAATTGTATTCTCTATCTGAATCATGAAACCAAAAATTTGGGTTTTATGTCCCTTTAAACTGAATAGGAAAATAACATGACTGTGCCTACACATGACAGAGGCACACTCCCTTGCAAGTCCTGGGACAAGCATCCTGACAGGCTGCTTAAAGTCTCTTTACAGTGGGATGTGAATACATAGAAAATTTGAGGTAAAATATATTCCTTTTTTTACATAGAGATGTTCAGGTGATATTTTCTAGTCAGCTTTCTGCAGCTATGCTGCATTACTTTCATGTGTTTCAACATTAGGGTATTATGTCCCTTTAATTAGAAATCACTGTATCTTCATTTAAAAAATGATCTGCAGACTTTAATTACATTCACTCACATACATATGCATTACAGATGCAAACACATTATGCAGTAGCTGTATTCCAATATATTCTAATACCTCAGTAATTCAACCACTACATTTTCTTGTTTGAGCAATAACTTTATAGTTGACTTATTTGGTAGTTGGCAAATAACTACATTGATACTATATCAATATATTTATTCTTATAGGTATACAATGATATTGATGAATTGCTAAGCAAATGATAACACCCTCTTTAAACCATTGTGGTTTTTCTCACAAAGCCTTCACCTTCCAGGTGCTGCTGTTTGAGAAGGCAGTGGAAAATATTGTGCAGCTTTGATAAAAGTTGAAGGCTATTCGGCAATAGGTAAAGGAAGAATCCCTGCACAAATCCCAAGAGATTTATAACAAATATACAAAATGATGAGTATGCATGACTAAGGTTTGTAGTTGGCTCTCAGCAGTTATAATATAGCAGCTGAAATTAGTGACACAATGTTGCCTGACCTACAATGCCACAACTAACAATGCATACCAGCCAACTAGCTACACCAAGCTCTTATTCTGACCTTAACATTAGTTTTAGCCTATAACCTAAACATATAATGTGTGCCTACCTGATAAATTATTTTTTTGATGGTAGTGAGAGTACATGAGCCATTACTGCTGGGAAATATCACTGCTGACGACTAAAAGGAGGCAAAGATTCTCAAAACTCCAAGAGCCATTTAAACCCCCTCTCAGGCTGTGGAATCCATGAGTAAATGGGTGGGAAGACACCTAATTACCAACCACTAAGACTGAATGACTTTCCAGTTAAAAGCTATCCCAAAAGAAAAGAAAGTAAAGAAGACCAAGCTAAAA
This sequence comes from Bombina bombina, assembly GCF_027579735.1. NCBI lineage: Eukaryota > Metazoa > Chordata > Amphibia > Anura > Bombinatoridae > Bombina > Bombina bombina. The sequence goes on along the minus strand of NC_069500.1, from coordinate 1,291,275,494 downwards.
AACAGAAGACTCCTTTTAAAAAGCCCATAAAGTAGAACCTAATTCCTGCTTCCAAGAAGCCACACTTAAAGGGACAGTACACTGTAAAATTGTTTTTATATTAGTCTATTTTCAATGACTTGTTATACCAGTTGCAGAGTATAAAATGTATGAGAAATTGCATTTTCAGTTTTATTTGTGTATATAAAGTATGAAGCTGAAACTCCAGTATTAAAACTTTCAGTATAGGTTGTGAAACCACAAGCTAAATCAGCTATTTCAAATACCGAAATAGGAGTAAAGTAGCTACTTGTAAATAATTTAATACACTCCAGCAGGTAAAATGGATCATTGGGAACAATTTAAATGGGAGAAATTTTTTGGGTGAACTGTCCCTTTAACAACCGCTTTAACTAGGAAGCAAAAGTAATGACTTTAGTTTTGTGACTCATACATGGACAAATGAAAAGAACCTTTAAAAATGCAAACAAAAAAAATCTTATCTTAAAAGAAAATAATATAAGATAAGGTACCTCACAAGGAAAAGAAAACAAAGCAGACACTCTTCTGGTGAAAATACTGCAAAATAAACAATCACTTTCAAAATAATGCTTAAGCCATTCATAGGTTTAAAGAAGAGTTTTTAAAATTTCTAAAAGCACTAAGCGCATTTAAAAGTCAGTAGTTAAGAGTTTTATGGTACAACGCCATAAGATAAAACTCATAACTAAAGTGCTAAAAAGTACACTAACACCCATAAACTACCTATTAACCCCTAAAGCAAGGCCCTCCAGCATCACAAACACTAAAATAAAAATTTTAACCCCTAATCTGCCGCTCCGGACATCGTCACAACTAAAATAAACATATTAACCCCTAAACCGCTGCACTCCCACCACGCAAACACTAGTTAAAAATTAACCCCTAATCTGCCGTCCCTAATATCGCCGCCACCTACTTACATTTATTAACCCCTAATCTGCCGCCCCCAACATCGCCGCCACTATACTAAATGTATTAACCCCTAAACCTAAGTCTAACCCTAACCCTAACACCCCCAGCTTAAGTAGAATTACAATAAATCTAAATAAAAATTAATATTATTACCTAAATAATTCCTATTTAAAACTAAATACTTACCTATAAAATAAACCCTAAGATAGCTACAATATAACTAATAGTTACATTGTATCTAGCTTAGGGTTTATTTTTATTTTACAGGCAAGTTTGTATTTATTTTAACTAGGTAGAATAGGTACTAAATAGTTATTAACTATTTAATAACTACCTAGCTATTTATCTGTAAAATAAAATCTAACCTAAGTTACACTAACACCTAACACTACACTATAATTAAATAAATTAACTAAATTAACATTTAAATAAATTAAATTAGCTAAAGTACAAACAAAAACAAAACACTAAATTACAGAAAATAATAAACAAATTACAAGATATTTAAACTAATTACACCTAATCAAAATCCAAATAAAATACTATCTAAAAAAACCTAAGCTCCCCATTGCCCTGAAAAGGGCATTTGGATGGGTATTGCCCTTAAAAGGGCAGTTAGCTCTTTTGCGGCCCATACCCTAATCTAAAAATAAAACCCACCAATACACCCTTAAAAAAACCTAACACTAACCCCCTGAAGATCTATTTACTGTTCTGAAGACCGGACATCCATCCTCCAGAAGTCTTCATCCAACCTGGCCGAAGTCCTCAACTAAGCCAGGAGAAGTCTTCATCCAAGCCGGGTGAAGTGGTCCTCCAGACGGGCAGAAGTCTTCATCCAGACGGCATCTTCTATTTTCATCCATCCGACACAGAGCGGCTCCATCTTCAAGGCATCCGACGCGGAGCATCCTCTTCAAACAAAGTCTTCTTACTGAATGACGGTTCCTTTAAGTGACGTCATCCAAGATGGCGTCCCTTAGATTACGATTGGCTGATAGAATTCTATCAGCCAATTGGAATTATGTAGAAAAAATCCTATTGGCTGATCCAATAAGACAATAGGATTGAGCTCGCATTCTATTGGCTGTTCGTTTGAAGAGGATGCTCGGCGTCGGATGTCTTGAAGATGGACCCGCTCACCGTCAGATGGATGAAGATAGAAGATGCCGTCTGGATGAAGACTTCTGCCCGTCTGGAGGACCACTTCACCCGGCTTGGATGAAGACTTCACCCGGCTTCGTTGAGGACTTCAGCCCGGTTGGATGAAGACATCTGCCACTTCCTTGAGGGTGGATGTCCGGTCTTCAGAACAGTAAGTCGATCTTCAGGGGGTTAGTGTTAGGTTTTTTTTAAGGGTGCATTGGGTGGGTTTTTATTTTTTAGCTTAGGGTTTGGGTCGCAAAAGTGCTAACTGCCCTTTTAAGGGCAATGGGGAGCTAAGGTTTTATTTAGATAGTATTTTATTTGGGGGGTTGGTTGTGTGGGTGGTGGGTTTTACTGTTGGGGGGTTGTTTGTATTTTTTTACAGGTAAAAGAGCTGATTACTTTGGGGCAATACCTCACAAAAGGCCCTTTTAAGGGCTATTGGTAGTTTAGTTTAGGCTAGGTTTTTTTTATTTTGGGTAGGCTTTTTTTTTATTTTGATAGGGCTATTAGATTAGGTGTAATTAGTTTAAATATCTTGTAATTTGTTTTGTTTTTTTCTTTAATTTAGTGGGGGGGGGTTTGTACTTTAGCTAATTTAATTTAATTTATTTAATTGTTGTTAATTTAGTTAATTTATTTAATTATAGTGTAGTGTTAGATGTTAGTGTAACTTAGGTTAGGTTTTATTTTACAGGTACTTTTGTATTTATTTTAGCTAAGTAGTTATTAAATAAATAAATAGCTATTAAATAACTATTTAATAACTATTCTACCTAGTTAAAATAAATACAAACGTGCCTGTAAAATAAAAATAAAACCTAAGCTAGATACAATGTAACTATTAATTATATTGTAGCTAGCTCAGGGTTTATCTTACAGGTAAGTATTTATTTTTAAATAGGAATTATTTAGGTAATAATATTAATTTTTATTTAGATTTATTGTAATTATATTTAAGTTAGGGGGTGTTAGGGTTAGGGGTTAATAAATTTAGTATAGTGGCGGCGATGTTGGAGGCGGCAGATTAGGGGTTAATAAATGTAGGTAGGTGGCAGTGATGTTAGGGACGGCAGATTAGGGGTTAATATTTAACTAATGTTTGCGAGGCGGGAGTGTGGCAGTTTAGGGGTTAATATGTTTATTATAGTGGCGGCGACGTTGGGGCGGCAGATTAGGGGTTAATAAGTGTAGGTAGGTTGTGGCGAAATTGGGGGCAGAAGATTAGGGGTTAATAAATATAATGTAGATCTTGGGGGCAGCAGATTAGGTGTTCATAAGTATAATGTAAGTGGCGGCGGTGACCGAAGCGGCAGATTAGAAGTTAATAAATATAATGCAGGTGTCTGCGATGTCAGGGGCAGCAGATTAGGGGTTAATACGTGTCAGATTAGGGGTGTTTAGACTCGGTGTTCATGTTAGGGTGTTAGGTGTAAACCTAAATTTTATTTCCCCATAGGAATCAATGGGGCTGCGTTACTGAGTTTTATGCTGCTTTTTTTTGCAAGTGTTAGACTTTTTCTCAGCTGGCTCTCCCTGTTGATTCCTATGGGGAAATCGTGCACGAGCACGTATGACCAGCTCACCGCTGACTTAAGCAGCGCTGGTATTGGAGTGCGGTAAGGAGCACAATTTTGCTCAATGCTCACTTCTTGCCTTTTAACGCCGGGTTTGTAAAAACCCGTAATACAAGCACTGTGGGTAAATAAGCGGTGAGAGAAAACTGCACGTTAGCACCACACAGCTCATAACGCAAGACTCGTAATCTAGCCGATATTTTGTAAAAATTAAAGAATTTCTAAAAATTATGAGAAATATTGGCAAAAGCTATGTTTATCACACCAGGAACGATTGAGATATCAAAACTAGTGAAAAACTAACTTTTTCCAGGCTGCATTGCCTGAATAAAGGTCTCCTCTAGCTAGTGAAGGAAAATAAAACCTAGTTTATGAATCAAGAGATTAATCTATGGGCCCTTAAATTAAAAGGCCCGAGATAAAAAAAAGAAGAATATGGAGTCAGTGGTAAAGACCAGATAAATTCAAGTTACTTCCTTCATTGATAAGAAAACTAGAGGTTCCCCTTCAAAGATCAAAATATTCCACAGCAGAGACATTGTCTAATTTGAAAAAAAAATTAGACGTGTCTCATTTGAGAAAAGGCCAAGTGTGAGAACCAAGAAGATTGCACAAAGTTCATTGGTAACCTCGCCACCTGAGGAAACCAACTCTTTGCGCTCTCCTCAACTCCCAGATAATATTAATTATAGCCCAAGTGCGACGAATAAAGAATGCCGCCAGAAGACTGTAGTGGTGAATAAACCATTAGAATAGAGACTGAACTTGAATCTGAATTGATCCTTTAAAGAAAGTCGGATGGTATAGTCTACAAAAAAATCTCAAGAGATAAAACTCATAATTGAGGAGAAAGAACTAGACTCATTTTCACATAAAAGTGAAGGGAATGCAATTCCCAAGCAATATCAAAGCTGTTGAAAACAGGAAAACCTTGTAGAGAAAAAAGAGTGTGTCCGATTTTATTATCCATAGGGTCCCTGAAAAAACAAACAAAAAAAACCCAGCTATCCTCAAAGGGAATAGTAAATCAAAAGGCTAAAGTCGTAATTGTCATGTGCACTTTGGGCAGTGCAGAGGGGAAAAAACTAAAGCCAAGCCACAGGATTCAAGGAATCAACCGACAAGTCCGCAAACTAACAAAGCGCACTAAAAACTATGCACACGAAAACCGAAGCATGCTAAAAGCCTACATGCGTACGTCAACAATGCTAAGAAAGCTAGATACATGCATGTGCATGCAAACCCAAAGCATACTAACTGGCAAGGTGCTAAAAAAGCCAAAGCATGGAAAACAAAAGAGTGCAAAGACATAAAACACAGTGGACTATTAGAAAACAAATAATAAGCCTACAAGCATTATAACGTTCTTAAAAATTAGACACACGAAAACAAAATATAAAAGATGTAAAATTCTATAAAGATCCCTTAAGTCCTTTATTATAGCCTATAGGCTAATTGAGTGCCTACAATAACAAACCCCATAATTACCTAGTAGGTACCCACACTACTGGACTTAACACTTGCAGGAAAATACTGCTTCCACTAGACATCCAATCCAGTGCTGTACGCGTGACTGCAGAGGATATATATATATATAGAGAGAGAGAGAGTATAACAATGATACCCCAGTAGGAGGCTAGGGACCAGTCCTTAAGACACCTGTGGCAGGCCTGTGACTAACTTCCACTGGGTGTAATTGTGCCACTACCCCATACTCTAAAAGCTTCCCTCTGTCAAACAGGAGCTCTCCGAGGGGAAACTGGGACTCAAATAGTCCTGAGGATCCCTCTCCAAAGAACATCTGGAGCACCTTCATTCCTCACCTTCCTCCTGCGGATGCAAAGATAAGACTAATTTTCAGTAAGGTAGGAGGGTTCTCCAAAGAACATCTGGAGCACCTTCATTCCTCACCTTCCTCCTGCGGATGCAAAGATAAGACTAATTTTCAGTAAGGTAGGAGGGTTTTTAAAGGGCTCTTGGAGTTTTGAGAATCTTTGTCTCCTCCTAGTGGTCAGGAGTGGTATTTTCCAGGAGTAATGGCTTGTGGAATCTCACCACCTTTATGAAAGAAACCTCTCCTTCCATCAAAAAATCTAACTATGATATTTTCGTGGATGGCAAGCTCTCCTATCAAGATCCCCCTCTACTTGTGACATTCTGGCCCTTAGATTGTAGTCAGTTATCTCACAGCTGCAAAAATCTAATTTTTATGTCAGTAGTACATTAACACTTTTTACACCTTTATTTGGAAGTATAAATTCCTAGCTTTGTCCAACCCAATGATTAGGCAGATGGTCAAGCAATTCAGGTCTATACTATGCAGGATATGGATAATGTCTACCTGTCAATAGAACTTCCTGACATACTGCCAAAAAACCCAACTCTCTACAGCTCTCTAGTTTGGTTGGATTCTATAAGATGACTCATCAAAGATTGTTTAAAAGGCAATGCTTACCTTAGGACCTGTGTATCTCATTAAGGGGAGGTCACTAATATGCTTTATGTTAAGGAGAGAAACTTGCTTTACAACATGATGCTCAGTAAAATAAGATGCTAATTTCTCTCCATATAGGTGCGTCACCAAGTTTGAAGGATAATAAATTAACATATACTTTTGTCCAAATAGGTTTAGGAAGCTTAATTATGTTTAACATATGAAATCATAGGGCAATGTTTAATTTCCAGCTATAGCGAATCATATCCGCTTGACATCACTTAATACAGACAGCATACGCTGTCCGCATTTATCATTGCGCCAGCATTTCTGGTGAAATGCTTGCACAATGCTGCCTTACATCTCCGCGGTCATTATATGCCAGAACTAGAGGCATATTTCTATTCAAAAAAATAAACTTACTTTATAACATACACAAAAAGACAAAAACACCACCACAGTAGATAAATGTAACTATTCACTTCACATATCACAAAGCTATTTCAACACATCCTTTACCTTTAATAGCCCTTTCCACCTTGACTTCAAGCAAAAAAAAAAAAAAGAAAAGAAAAAAAAACAGCAAAAACATCATGGACTAATCAGATGGACACAAACATGGAAACAATAAACAGTGATACCACATAAACAGATGCTTATTAAAATGTTACTGTAATTTATTAGACTTTTTTGTTTCATCCCTCTTGGTTCCACCCTTGATTATTTGTCAGATTCTGCCATTTTGATGGTCTATAATCACATATACTAAAATGGTATGTAGCATTTATCCCCACATACAGGTGGCAGTTATATACTGTGTATATCTAAATATAGACAAGCTACACAGATTGCTAGTTATAATCAATAACTGACTCCATAAACAAATGTAATGCATGGAAATAAAATAAATAGAAAAAATAGTCCCACAATTTGCTTGTGCAACAACAAACGGAACTCTTCTATAAATTGGGTATTAAGCCCCCATAGGTCCTATCAACAACACCTCTGTTTTTTTAGGATATTTAACTTTACGTTTGAAGACCAGCATGGAGACTACCTGTATAATGGTGCTGTCATCATTCATGATAGATAAATATGATTAGACATAATGAATCAATCACAATCACTAATAATTTTTCGACAAATTCACCTTTAATAGAAAGGTTAAAATTGAAATGTGCATGAATGCATTTCAATGTGAAATAGAAGCATGTTTGCGATATACTCCGTTAGCAACAATGCTTCTAGTAAAAATAATTACTGTTTTTCTGCAGCATACACACATATTCTGTGAGGGTCCGTGCACCAGTATTCAAACTACGCACCTTCTCAGAGAGTCAGTGGTGGCTTCTCTGAGACCAATAACATCTTCAAAGAAGCAATACAGCCATCTTCAGCTCTCTGAGCTTTAATACAGGTGCACAGGCCCTCACAGGATATGTGTGTAATCCGCAGAAAAAACGTAATAACATACTAGAAGTATACGGCAAAAATGCATCTATTTCAAATTTAACTGCATTTTTGCACATTTCAATTTTGAGTTTCCAATATTTTAGATATTTTTGTAGATAAATAATTTGATAAACTTTTCTAAACGATTGTGATTACAACCCCCCCCCCCCCCCAGTGCTTTCTATGAATATAAACATAAATGTACAATTGGCTTGATACATTCAGAAATATATGCAAAGATGAACGACATCTTCTGAAACTTATTTCTATTTAGGACGAGAAATGACATTATAAATTAGTAGACCAAGTTAGAAATCAGAATTTATTTTTCCAACTACATAAAGGTAATCGATATCTCACGCAAATAACTTGCAACATTAGTTCAGCTATAGAGAATACATTATTGCAAAAACAAAAATGAAAATCTTGTTAAGAAGATCCCATTTAAAACAAGTTATGTATTGCTAAGGATTAACGTTATGAAAGCAAAGTGTTAGGTAATTCAATAAAAAAGTTATTTTTTTACATGGCTTGTGAACTATTTCTCCTCTAGGAAGATAATGATCTACATTCCTGTGTTCTGACTGCTTGTTGAACTGATGACTAATTTAAAACATATTTCAGCAAGAATTTCAGAAAACCTGGACAAATCAGATCAAAACCATCTTAGTTGCCTGCAGATATCTAACTCTTTGCTTTGTTATGGGCCCTCTGGCAATAAGAAATTTTGAACAAATCGTTTGACACAAACCTGTCTCTACAGCTCCTGCTACACTGTTCAGCATCAAGTTTAAAGGTATTATATTCCTAAACTAGTTTGGGATCACTAAAAGTCCTGTGTAATTTACTATTAACTTGCAATCTAATAAGAAAAGGCTTATTGGATGAAATGCATCATTTTGATTTATTTTTATATTGTCTTTGCATGTTTTGCAAATCTGTATTGTCCAGAAAATAAGTGATTAATAAGGAATTTTTTTTTTTGTTTTACTGGGACATAAAAAAGAATAATAATAAAACGTCTAATGTGCTACGGTATTTTATATTTGCAAAAACATGTTTAACCCCTTTGAAGTTAAAGTCACCTCCAGAGCCGAAATACAGTGCAATCGAGATCTGAATAAAAATAGTTTTTTGTGGCTATGCACATATGCTGCCCATAATTGGCTCACTAGCCTGTGGATTTACTCCTGCAACATTTCTTTATTACTAATGTGCAAAAAAGATCACAATAATGCTGTGACACTAGTTAGTTATATCTAGACTTGTCATAAAAATAAAACACAGGGAGATAAGGGGTGCGCTAGAGGGATAAGACGAGAGGTTTATCCACTCATAAATCTGGAACCTCCCTAATGAACTCAGGAATACTTGAAACAAATAGTGCAGTTAAGGGGGGCGCTCAAAGCAAATCCCCTATAATAATACTCTCAAATTAAGTGGTCTAAAAGATATCATTTATTATATTTAAAATAGAGAAAGGTTAATAGCAAGATGGGACGTCTCCCAAATCAGCTGCAGCTGAAAACAATCCAAACAAAAGAGCTAAGGTGTATATGGCATATACCGTAACCTAATATACACATATATTTTAAACAAAAACAATATCCGTTAATGTAATGCAGAAATAAAACCTCTAAAAACTGTAAAAAGATGCTTTCAGAGAAGAAACAGAAATTATTGGTATTTATAATTGTATCCAATGAAAATCAAAGTCTCATTGCATGTCATAAATGTTTGTGTAAGGAACTGCAGAAGTTCTCCAAATTGACTTTCTTAAGACTATCACAATCACAAACCATTTAATCCGAAGTCCAACCAAACCAATCCACAGGTACACAAGTGATATTCTGATATTCACAGGCTCCTCTTGCTTTTGGGTTATTCCTTCACTTTGGATTTTTGAAAGCCTCTAGCCATTCTCACAGCCAGCTCGATCCCTTTCGGTTTGCTTACCTCAGCGTTCTTCAAGCGTCCACGCTGGCTGGAAAAGGTAAAAATAGTAGACTTCAAGATATTTTAAATTCTTGTTGTGGCACACAGCACAGGATAGATCAACAGGTTTCGCCATACAGGCTTTATCAAGATCTGGTCCTGTGTTCATTGTGCTGTTTATTTAAAAGGTAGAGTACAATTTGGATTGATGATCTCACAGTTATAGTGTCATATGTGTCACGCCGCTCCCCTCTTCTCTGATGTGGCCGTTGCCACAGATGCAGGCGCTCCACCTGGTTACTAGGGACGCAGCGGTGTTACTGCAGTACGGCGGTGACGTCATCACCGCCCGACTTGCTTACCGCTCTCTGCACCTGGATACCTCCTTGGCACCAACCTGGGTCTATGTAAGTAGCTTCCTGTCATACTTACACTGCCCAAGTATAGGTGTTACTGTGTGTGCTTGTGCTGGATTGTTAATGTTACTGAACTGGATTGCCATAACGTTACTGAACTCTGCCTGCTTGACTACTCTGCTTGCTTAACCCCTAAAGCACTGGATTGCCATAACGTTACTGAACTCTGCTTGTCTGACCACTCTGCCTGCTTAGCCACACTATTGGTTTATCCCTGAACTGTTATATTACTGGTTTTCTTTTGTTCCTGTTTCCTGCCTGTTTTCGGTCCTTCTATTGGTTTATCCTTGAACTGCCATTCCACTGGATTTCCTTCCTGTTACCGCTAAAGACTACCCAGCCTACTGTGAGTACTGCTTACCTCATTTTGCAAACTTTCTCTGCTTTGGGATATTTCCTATAATTTCAGCTTGACACCAGGATAAGAAGACTACTGGCCAAGTTTGGTCTGATAGTGGAATATACCACGAGCATTACATTATACTTGGGCTATGGACCCAAATGAGGTAGCAAGAGCAGTTTATCTCCAAGGACAGATGTTGGGAACCCATACCATACAATTGCAGAGTGTGGATTCTAAACTAGAGGTTATAACTGCTAAGCTCTCCTCACTATTTGTAGTGAAGGATACCGTTCCTGTTGTAACACCGCCGGTCTCTGCTCCTAGTGCTGCAGCTTCTTCCCCTGATTTTGGAAGTATACCTGGATACCATTGTCTGATAAATATGAAGGTACTACTGTTTGTAGGGGTTTTCTTAACCAGTGCAGGCTGCACTTTTTCAATGATCCTCACACCTTCCAGTCTCATCAGTCAAAGGTCACCTTTTTCATTTTTTTATTGAAAGACAAGCCCTGGCTTGGGTCTCCCCCCTTTTGGAACAGAACGTTCAACTCCTGAACGATGCTGATGCTTTCATTTCTGCATTATCTTCTGTGTTTGGGACTTCTGGCCGTGCTTCTGCTGCAGAATACTCTCTCCTGGATCTCCGCCACAGTAATCGAACTGTGGCACAATATGCCATCGAGTTTTGCACCTTGGCACTTGAGACCACTTGGGATGGCATTGCTCTCAAGGCGGCCTTTAGGAGAGGCTTGCATGAACACATCAAGGAAGAACTTACTTATCGTGATGTTCCTTACTCCTTGGATGACTTTATAACACTTTGTATCAGACTCGATTCTTGCTTCCAGGAGAGACAAGCTGAGAGAGACAGAACTAGTAAAATCCTTCCCTCTCGTCCTACTACTCGTCCGGTCTCTACACTATCCTCTGCACCTCCAGCTACCTCAGTAGTGGAACCCATGGATCTCTCCTCCTTCAAACCCACAGAGTCTGAAAGGCAGAGAAGAAGGAGATTGAGACTATGCTTTTTTTGTGGCTCTAGCTCACACCAACTAAAGAATTGTGATATTCGGCAAGGAAAAGTCAATGCTTAGAGTATAATACTGGGGTACCTCTAAGCATGGTCACTACTAAATCCCCTCACTCCTCTCGGATCCTGGTACCTGTTACCCTTACCTTCCTTCAGAATTCTGTCCACGCTCATGCCTTCATCGATTCAGGGGCAGCTGGAAATTTTCTGGATCACCGTTTTATGATTCAGGCAGGGTTGCCTCTTCTGCAGAAAAGACATTGGGGCATATTTATCAAGCTCTGTATGGATCTTAATGCCCCGTGTTTCTGGTGAGCCTTCAGGCTCGCCGGAAACACAAGTTATGAAGCAGCGGTCTAAAGACCGCTGCTCCATAACCTGTCCGCCTGCTCTGAGGCCACGGACAGACATCACCAGAAATCAACCAGATCGAATACGATCAGGCTGATTGACACCCCCTGGTAACTGATAATCTCAATATCACACATTTCCCTTTTTCTTTTCTTTTTAAACAACAGAAAACTTAAAGTACATTTTTATTTTTTAACTGTAGTCTATGTGAAAAAACTTCAGTCCCTTTTAACATTGTTCAATTAGACGATTAGGTTTTTTGATATATCGACCTGACCTTGTTTGCATTGCATCACTGGCAGGCAAGTCAGTCGAGCTTTGCAAAGTTTCTCTGGCATCTTCATTCTCCAACTGCAATGGAGTGTTCAATATATCCTCACAGGTTTCCTTCACTGCCGAATTGTTGTGAACTGATGGAATAGCCATCAAATATCTACGATTCCTACGTAAACATTGCCCATCATTGGTTTGAACTACATACGATCTTGGAGAATATTGCTGGATAACTGTCCCTTCAGTATTCCAGCTGTTTGAACCTTGTACTCGCACAGGAGTTTGTACCTGAAGATTCTCCAAAGGCTTTGCAGCTCGGTCATAGTATTCATTCCTTTTTTCTCTGAGTTTCAATTTGGTTTCTATTACATGTTTTTGTGGGAACCTTTTCCAAGGTTTCACAACTGGTACTCGTGTGACCAGCTGTCTGCCAAACAATAATTCTGCCGGTGACTTCCCACATTTTAAAGGAGTAGCTCTATAGCTAAGAAGAGCCAGACATGGATCCTCGTCTGCATCTGTTGCTTTACGAAGTATGTTTTTCACTATTTTTACTCCAGCTTCTGCTAATCCATTTGCTTGTGGATATCCCGGGCTGGATGTTCGATGTTCAAATTCATAGGTACTGGCAAAAACCCTAAACTCTCTACAATTGAATTGAGGACCATTGTCTGATATTATTACTCTTGGAATGCCATGTCTCGCCAAAATTGCTTTTACTTTTTTGATCACTGTACATGCTGACTCATCTTCCAATAATGCTATCTCTGGGTAATTAGAGAAGTAATCCATTACTAAGATATAATGCTGATTTTTGAAAACAAACAAGTCCATTCCTAACTTTTCCCAGGGTGCCAACGGGAAGTCCGTATCCAGTATAGGCTCTTTAGGTAACTGAGGTCTGAATTTTTGGCAAGTCCGGGATTGAGTGATCATTGTCTCAATGTTTTCATTCATATTTGGCCAGTACAAAATGTCTCTAGCTCGTCTTTTTGTCTTTTCTATACCTGAATGACCTTCATGTAGTCTTTTCAGTATTTGACTTTGCAAACTCGCTGGTTCAATTATCTTTTGTCCTTTCAAAAGTACCCCTTTTATCAAAGAAATTTCAGAAATGTATGGTCTATACAGTGATGGCATTAGTGTCTTAGATTTGCCACTAGAAACTGCTTTCTTCACTTGACTTAAAAGAGCATCTGTTTCTGTAGCCTGTTCTATTGCTGCCCACATTGCATGACTAAACGGGGCTGTCTTCAAGATCAGATTGACGTGAACAGTCACCTCTTTCTGCAACTGTAAGTCCTCATTGTTAAATGGTAAGTAAGCTCGTGACAGAGCATCCGCTACCACCAACTCCTTGTCAGGTATAAAATCCAAGGTGAAGTCATACCTTTGAAGTCTCAGCAACAAACCTTGAATTCTTGGAGGTGCATCTATCAAGCCCTTTTGGTAGATGTGAATCAAAGGTTTGTGATCAGTTTCTGCTGAAAATACTCTTCCATACAAATAAACATGAAATTTTTCACATCCGTAAACTAGTCCCAGTGTTTCCTTTTCAATTTGAGCATATGATTTTTCAGTATCTGTCAATGCCCTAGATGCATAAGCCACAGGCATCCATCCCGAGCCTTGATTTTGAAATAGAACTGCTCCCAATCCATTTTGTGAAGCATCAGTTGACAACTTTGTTTTTGCTGTTGGATCAAAGAATTGCAGAGTTGGTGCAGTAGTAAGCATGTCCTTCAAAAACTTCCATTCTTTCTGGTGATTCTCTGACCATTCCCAGGCATAGTTTTTTCGGAGTAGTTGTCGCATTAGTACAGTTTTGTCTGGTAAATTAGGTATGAACTTGCCAAGGTAATTCACCATTCCTAGTAAGCGTTGTATATCTTGCTTATTTTCTGGCTGTGGCATTTCTGTAATTGCCTTAATCTTTTTCATGTCTGGTAAAACACCACCTCCTGTGAGTTGTTCTCCCAAATATTGAATTGAAGTTTTTCTGAATTGACACTGTCTTATTGAACTTCAAATTACAGTATTCTCCTTAGCAACATCTAAGACCATCTTTAGCCTTTCATCATGTTCTTGCTTGGTTTTACCCCAGATCAGAATATCATCAATGAATACGGTTGTGTCTGGTATTCGTTCAAGAAGTTGCTGCATGGTACTATGAAACACTTCTGGTGCTGAACACAACCCGAAAGGCAATCGTTTGTAACAGTACCTCCCATAAGGAGTATTAAAAGTGCAGAGTTTCATGCTTTCCTCCTCCAGTGGAATTTGCCAAAATCCTGAGGATGCATACAGTTTACTGAATACAGTTGCTCCACTTAGCTCCCCAAGCAATTCTGGTTTTGTTGGTAAATGGAAGTGTTCTCTTAAGATGCTTTTATTCAGTTCCTTGGGATCAATACAGATTCTGAGACCCCCATCCGGTTTTTCCACCAACACCATAGAATGAACCCATTCAGTAGGTGTCTTGATTTTCTTTATAATACCTTTATCCTCCATCCTGGCAAGTTCCCGTTTAAGACGATCCCTTAGAGCAACTGGAACATTTCGCATGGCATGTACTACTGGACGAGAACCTTCTTTTAGTTGTATTTTGTGTTGCATTGGAAGACATCCTATTCCTTCAAATACTGCAGCATAGTCTGTTAATAAATGTTCTATGTCCTCTTCTTTATTAGTTCCATCAATGGCATTTACCCTTTTAATCAGTCCTAAAGTTTCACACATTTGAAGACCCAGTAGAGCTGGTTTGTTTCCTGGAACTACCAGAATGTTCATTTTATGCATTTGATTTCCATATTCCAGGAACACACTGCACTTGCCAAGCACTGGGATAAAATCCCCATTATATGTCTTTAGTTTAACTGAGCTTTTCAGAAGTTCTGGTTTGTTCTTCAATTGGTGATACTTGCTCTCAGGCATCAAATTAGCTTGTGCACCTGTATCTACTTTGTAAGCAATATTAGTGCCATTTGTAATAGCTTCAATGACCCACTCCTTATCTGTAGCTTTGGTTAAGTCAAGTATTCCAATAAATAATTCTTCTGATTCCTCACTTTCTGATTGGTCAACAATGTGAACCGTTTTTTTAGCTTTACACATCTTTTGAAAGTGATTCCTTTTTCCACATTTTCTGCAGATTTGCCCATAAGCCTGACATTGTCTTATACCATGCTGCTTTCCACATCTGGTACATAGCCAGTCTGATTCAGGCTGAGAATTTGCTGTTTGTGTGATAAAACTTTTTCCTTTCATTTTATTTTCATAATGTGGATGCACTTTGTTTTTCCTCACTGTAACTGACATTACTGATGTTGCTGCTGTACTGTGGCAGAGTGTGCGCACTTGTTCCTGTGCTGCCTCTGAACTTTGACAAATTTCTACTGCCTTTTCCAGTGTTAAATCTTTCTCTCTGAGCAAGCGTTCTTTAACCCTTATATTTCTGCTGCCCATGACTAACTGGTCTCTGATTAATGAGTTACACATTGCTCCATAATTACATGATCTACTCTTCGGTTTTAAGTCAGTTACATACTCCTCAATAGTCTCTGTTTCATTCTGCATTCTACATCTGAAAAGATACCTTTCATAGGTTTCATTCCGTCTAGGTACACAGTACTGTTCAAATTTGTCTAGAACAACCTGATAAACATCCCTTTCTTCATCTGTAAATGTGAAGGTGTTGTATACATCTATTGCTGCTGATCCTGCTACAGTCAGAAAAAGTGCAATCTTTTGTTCATCATCTTGCTCCTGAGTTCCTATAGCTCTAACATATAGCTGGAATCTTTGCTTAAACCTCTGCCATGCATCTTCCATATTACCAGTCATTTTCAATTCTGGTGGAGGATTTAACTTTTCCATCTTAATGTTCTGAATTATGCAGTATTAATATAAAAGTCTGTAGTGCTGTTAGAATCAGTCAGTTGTACAAGTTATGATGCACTTACTCAGTTCATGAGAAGAAGCTGTAGTCACTCTGCCAGAGCCTTGACTCTCACACTTTCAATTTGCTGCAAAGATTTCTAATGGATTCCTCAGAGTCCTTGCTTGTCAGTTCAGATGGAAGCAGGGAACTCCTTATTCTGACACCATGTTTTATCTTAGTTTATATAAGGAGATCAAGCACAGGTCTTCATAACTGTAAACTTTATTAAGAATGCTATACACACACACACTATGCAAGAGGCACTTCCTGACTCTACCATTGTGCACATAACAACAGGTTGATATGGTTCATACCAACTGATAATCTCAATATCACACAGTAACAGCCGATTGGCCGCGGATCTGCAGGGGCATTTAGAGCGTATGCTGTTGGCATTTATCGATGTTCAGCGGACATGATCCGCAATATCGGATCATGTCCGCTTGCACAATGATAATTCGGCCCTATTGTCTCAAAATAACTACTCTGGGTGGCACTCCTCTTGGTTCAGGGTTAATCCATTTCAAATCAGCACCCCTAACCCTGACTGTGCGAGTCCTTCATTCCGATCAGTTGCAGTTTGATGTCATTTGTTCCCCAGCACAGCCTGTCATCCTTGGTCTTCCTTGGCTTCGTATACACAATCCACAGTTCGACTGGGCTGAGGGACAGTTGGCCTCCTGCTTCCACTCCTGCCTTGCTAAGGTTACTCCTCTGCTCTGCATCCCCATAGCCAGTCTATATACCCCTTTAAGCTTTCCCTCAGTATATGCGGATTTCACAGATGTGTTTGAAAAGAAAGCAGCTGATGTGATGCCACCCACCGTCCTTATGGCTGCAAAATTGACCTCTTTCATGGAGTCCCACTTCCTAAAGGGAGGACTTATGCACTCTCCATAGCCAAAACCAAGTCTATGGAGGAGTATATTCAAGAGAACCTAGCTAAATGTTTCATTCACCCTTCCCCCTCTCCTGCCGGGGCTGGCTTCTTTTTTGTAAGAAGGATGGTGGGCTCAGACCCTGTATTGACTACAGGGCCTTAAACAACATCACTATTAAGAATCGCTATCCCATTCCTTTGATCACTGAACATTATGATTCACTTCAGAATGCTCGCTACTTCACCAAGCTGGACCTACGTGGGGCAGACAATCTGATTCGTATCTTTCCAGGGCATGAATGGAAGACTGCCTTCAACACAAGAATACCTTGTAATGCCCTTTGGGCTGTGTAATGCCCCTGCAGTCTTCCAGGCATTTGTCAACAATGTCTTCCGTGACCTCTTCAATCGCACTGTCATCGTCTACCTGGATGATATCCTTATTTTCTCCTTCACCCTGGAGGAGCATCATGAACACATGAGACAGGTACTTCTACATCTTAGAGACAATTCTCTGGTACCCAAACTGGAGAAATGTTAGTTCGATCAAGTCCAGATCCAGTTCCTTGGCTATGTCATCTCAAAGGATGGTTTTGCCATGGATCCTTCTAAGCTAACCACAGTTCTGGAATGGCCTCAACCCATCTCTTTAAAGGAACTACAGAGATTCTTGGGATTCTCCAATTATTACCGCAAGTTTATAAAGAACTTCTTCCAAATAGTTGCTCCACTCACGGAGCTGACTAAACAGAACAGAGACTGCAGGAATTGGCCTCCTGAAGCAGTGGATGCCTTCTCTCATCTGAAAAAGGTCTTTTGTTCTGCTCCTGTGCTCCACCATCCTGATCCTGATCTGCAGTTCACTTTAGAGGTTGACACCTCTGAGATAGGAGCTTGAGCAGTCTTAACCTAAAGGGATCCTTTAACCTCCAAGCTGCACCCTGTAGCCTTTTTCTCCAAATGCTTTACTCCTGCAGAGAGGAATTACGATGTGGTTAATCGTAAACTCTTAGCCAATAAGATGCCCCTGACTGAATGACGTCATTGGCTAGAGGGTACCGCCAACCCTATTCAGATTCTCACTGACCACAATAATCTGACTACCTAGAGACTGCCCATTGACTCAATCCTCGACAGGCCAGGTGGGCCTTGTTCTTTTCCCATTTTAACTTTGTAGTAACTTATCTTCCTGGGACCAAGAATATAAAGGCTGACGCCCTTTCCTGTCAGTTTCCTCAGTCTAGTTCTGAAGTTCCTGTTGAACACATTATACCCCCCTCCTTTGTAGTTGCTCAACTTAACACCTCTCTACTTCAAAGACTGCAACGTGCCCAGTCTAGAAAGCCTCCTGAAGCCCCTGCAGCTCCTGATATCTTCTTTGTACCTCCGAACCTATGCACCCCTGTGTTATCCTGGGCTCATGACAGCAAACTATCAGGACATCCTGGTTTGACAAGAACCTTTAAACTTCTTTCCCAACATGTATGGTGGCCTACCATGAAGTCTGACTCTCCGGATTATGTTAAAGCCTGCATGACTTGTGCTGCCAATAAGACTCCCCGATCCTTGCCTTGTGGCTTACTTCAACCGTTGTCTATTCCCAAACAACCTTGGACACACATAACAATGGATTTTGTTGTAGACTTACCTCCTTCTGACCATCATATGGTTATCTGGGTTGTGGTGGATCGATTCTCCAGACTTGCTCATTTTTTTTTAAATACATTTTTAATGAGGTTTTCAACACGTACAATAGTATACTCATGTACATCAAATGACATTTTGCCAATTTTTACAATGTAAAGTTATCTTAACAATAAAAAAGTTTAGAACAACAGAGATGTTATAGTACAAAGAAAAGTTACAACCTCTTTTTATAGCAAGAATAGTTTCCTCCCATAACACGTGAGGCCACTCATGGACCTTGAAAAGTTTGCAGCACTGTAGAGGAGGGATTCTTTCTTACGCATAATTAGTGTAGTGAGATATGTAGGTATGTTGCGTTAAATTCAAACACTACTACTGGGCTTTGTAAGAAATAACAATAATAAAAAGAAAAGCGTTAAACAAAAGGTGCTAAACAATCTTGCAGAGCTAAGAGAAAGGGATATGATCAATATTATTTTACACTGCAAGTTATAGATGTGAAAGAAGTAATTAGGGTGCGGTATGGACAAGATAAACCGCTAGGTTAACCCTCCTAAATTAGGAGGTATATTATGTGAGAATGTGGGGAGGAGGTGGTAATTTAACTCGTACATTTCTAAAGAGTGCAAGATAAGCCACTGCGTCCTGACTTAAAGTAAACAATAGAGCAAAGTGTCATATCTATGTGGACAAACAAATTGGACACTAACTAAAACTATATCTCGCTTAGTAAAACCTAAGAATCTAAGATGATATATATAACAAGGGTTAAGCAACTCCATTATGATATATAAGGGAGAGAGACTATACATCAAGGTACTAGCGCAGGTCCAGCCTGCGTTAGAAAACAAGTCATCCTGGAGTAATTGAAATCTGTACATAAGATAAGCATAAGTAGGTATGGTTACAGCACTCCTGTATATATGTTCATGGGAGTATTAAACGTCAACCCAGAACCCAGTAGCATTAACAATGTAGGGCACAGTATTATTAGTTGATTATCCTCTTATACGAAAATAAGGTACCTCTCCATGGAGCCGATTACACTGAGCACAAAGCTGGATATAGGCTGAATATTAATACCTAGGAAGCCAACGTCCAAGATCTCTCTATATGTATCTTATCAGAGTGGGGTTAATTATGGAATATTTATAACTATAAACAGAAATACAAATGTCATATAGATGAAACTAGGGAACAAATAGTAAAATAATAAAGTAGAGGAGGGGTTAACATCTTACCCCTTTTACTCTGGGACACACACAGCAAACATATTATTTAAAACTTCAAAAGAGTAAGCCATGCTATCTCGGCCGCTAACAGCACGACTATAAGTTGTAATCATGGGCGCATGTCTACTGCGTGCATGCCAGGAAGGGGAACATATCATAAAAACTGTCCCATACTTTGACAAGTGCACCAATACAGTAAGTTATTATTTACCGTAAAATATTGTATGATAGCTGCTCTGTCTCATTGATATATGGTATTAAAACTATGTTTCTTGAGGCAAGGGCTGTTTAGAACTTATAGCAGGGACCCAAATATAAAAGTTTAGATATAGTGTAAGGCATATTTTTGAGCTAAAAAAGACAAAAAAGAACTTGGGAGTAAATAAGATAATTAAGTCCTGAGACTTCAGGCAGTATTAGATTCAACAGGGGAACACAACCTTATTATTAGGCAAACAGTACTAGTTCAGCCATATTAGATTAGACAGGTCCCAGTGGTAAAACATTCCTTGCCCTTAACCTGCAAACATGACAAATCTAGTCCCTTAGCAATACTGTAATGTTTACCTATAATTATAAGGATGCTCTGCAGACCTAGTAGAGTTAAATAGAATAGTAGGAGGGAGTATGTCAGCAATATATTTTTTAACCAAGCCAGGTTCACAAGAATAGGAATAAATGTATAACACCAGTCCAGCCATCAAAGCTATATTAATGATATCTCACAGGGGAGCCACAACAGTAAAATTAGTATATTATTCCAAAACTGAAGACAATGTTTATCCCATTAAATAGGGGTAATGCCACAAAAGAAAATAAACACCTGCATGGCCATTAGAACCAACATATAAGATTAAGATATCAATTCACATTACACAGCCAACTTTTTGCATGTTGTATAGCAATTAGAGTAACTTTTCAGCTAGGATGAGAGGTCAGCAATTTCGCATATGTGTAGTACTAAAGCACAAACATTATGATCTCCCATCACATAGTAAGGGGTAAGAAAGGAGAAAACTAAACCCCCCGTGAGGGGCTGCTAGAAACAATATTAGTCCAGGTCGAGTTTAGAAGCCCCCATGTTTCAAGCCTGAACGCTATCATCAGGGGCATATGAGATCATTATAAAAATCATAAATGGATTAGCAGCTATATGTCATCCCAAATCCAAGCCACTTTAAGAGAGAAGAGCCGGTAGTGGGTATGTGAACATGATGTTCTGCTATGTCTCCGTGTTTAGTTTATCCTACCCCAGCTCTAATGTTCTCAAAAAACTGTAGATAATATTCTTGTCGTTACAAGGGTGGAAGAAAAGATTGTTGTGCATGGAAATAATCATTGTGTTGCGTGCAGGGCTTCTTAAATGGAAGCAAGAGATTTTCAGCCTGTGCTTAGTTTCTATGTTAATCTGTGAGTGCAAAAAATATATTGGTTACTGCGCTGTGAAACTCTATTAAACCTATGAAAAGATAAGAGGACTCCCCAGCCTCTAAAGTGATATGTGAAAGTGTATAAGAAAAATTTGGTCACAAAAAGAAACCAAAAAATTCTAAAATCATAGGCGCTAATGAAAGCTTAAAATATAATATAATATAGAGTTGATCCACCCCATAGCGTTTATCAACTCTGAGGACGCCTGGGAAGCTTTCTCTCCGAACCCTCCAGGATTAACTATGTGGGTGAAATACTCTCTGGTTAGGTTCTTAGTAGTAGTGCTCGTTAGAAGGAGCTCTTCGGTAATCACTTTAACCTTTTGGTGCAGCGCCTCCTTAGCTATTGCTGTATCAAAGGTGAGTGTTGGAAGCAAAAGTCCCTGAGTTTCTCCGCCAACTGTGCTTGTGTCTGCTGGGCTTAAATAGACCTCTGCTGAGCTCTGTTTAAAGCTGTAGCGAATTTTAGCTGGTATGAGGTTAGGAGTATGCTTAGTTCAGCTAAAAACTGCTGGGCGTTTTCCATAATGATTATTGACCCGCAAAGGTGGCAAGATGGCTGCCGTCTCTGCTGTGGAAAGTAATTCTCCGGTCTCAGCCCAACTCCAAAATGTCTACAACAACTATTAATGTTCACTAAATGCTGGTTTGGAGTCAAACATGTAACCCTCTAATAGAATAAGGCTTATTGCATAGTAAGAGTATATATTAGGTCGATTTTAGAGCAGTGAGATCTGGAGCTCTGAAGATGTGCGACCGTTCATGTTTGCTGCTGGCTCCGCCCCCAGACTTGCTCATTTTGTGCCCTTGGTCAAGCTACCTTCTGCCCAAGAGTTAACAAATCTATTTCTTCTTCATGTGGTACGCCTTCATGGTATACCTGTAAATATTGTCTCTGACTGAGGGTCTCAATTCAAGCAGTCAAGACGCCTTTTAAAGTTGTTAAACTCTGTAAGACTTCCTCGAGCCATTAGTTTGCACTTGTTATTAAATATCCATATAATTAAATATCGACTCTAACCGGGCATATGGGATATTAATCCCTCATTATAGTCTAACTAGCAGTGGTCTCTATACCAAACCGAGACTGGACGCTGAAACAATAATATAGGCTCCCTCGTGCTGATAACAAGTAAAGGCTCATTTGAACTTAAAATGTACAGTCAACAAATTTACAATAGCACCAGCGAGGGTGACTTATTAGGGGGTCCATCCCATCAATCATAGTTGCAATATCATAGCTTAACAAAGTAGCGATTTCCATCGAAAATTGAAAACAAACGCTGAACACATTATACAGTGGGATAAATTACAGGCTCCCCTGAATGGGTAGTGGGTAAGCAAATAATCCCAAACGTGATGGCTATGATTGAGTCCAAGGGGTGTAACTCCCATATTCCAGCTCCCACAATATTACCCTATTAGTAGCGCTTTATACGGTAAATTGAGACTAAATTCTAATAGATTATTTGCTCCAATCCGTAGAAGCAATCTTGAGCCTATAGTTTATTATTACAGGCTCTGATAGTAATGGGAGTTTAAACTCCAAACTTCGGTCCAACAAGTAGCGTTTACCACACAGGTAAAACGAAATCACAGACATACATGACACTTTCGCCATACATAGTGTAATTTAAGTGAGGAATCAACGAGGTGGGGAACACTAGTATCTGTTTATTGCCAAAATACAACGCAGGTGTAAGAATTTACATACAGACAGGGTACACTGGATATACACAGTTTATTTTAAGTGTGGAAACGAAGTGACCATCAATATCTATTTATTGCCGCAATAGTAACGTTTAATGGAACACTAGCAGACGTGCAAAAATCTGACTTGATTTGATATTAACACAAATCTTACTTGATCTGCTATTAAGATAGAGTGTTAACAAATTATACCACTTTAATACTGAGTTATCTAGGTGTAGATTTGACTGTGTAGATAGTACTTAACTATATGACTGAAAATGATTTATATAAATGTGTTATTCGATTACTAGTTAATCTCAAGTCACCATATCTTTATGTGGTGAGGATACCTACCTCACACCTCAATATTTGCATCAACAAACGAACACCATTTAAGTGACCTTTTGTGGAGAAACCCCTAAAAATATGATAGTATACTATCCCTAAATTTGAGGTGATAACTAGCACTTGAAGAGACTGAAACCGACTATAGTATAACAGTGCCCTAAATATAGTAAATGATCTATGCATGATATCAGTTTAGTTGAAGATATAAGTGGATTTATCAATATACGGAATTTAGCGAACTAGACTCAGCATTACCTAACTAGGCTATGTGGCATTTAACTTAATTTAAGGCCATATTACCCAATTCCCATAGCGATTTATACATTATAATTTGAATTAGGAGTCTTACAGAGTGAGTCTTTTAATCATTATATGTTAGTTTTGTTGTTATTTTATATACTAATAAAAGTTATGTTTTAATTAATCTGGAACACTGCCTTCTTTAAGTCTGGGCATAGAGTGCTAAGTGCATTCTGTCAGTGGATATCCCTTTATCCACAATTTGTTGTTTATAGAGGGTCTCAATTTGTTTCCACCTTCTAGAGAGCTTTTTGCAAACTGATTGGGACCTCTGTATCCTTATCTTCAGGCATCCAACGGTCTGACAGAGAGGACGAATCAAGACCTCGAAGCCTATCTCAGAGCCTATGTTAATTCCCAGCATACCAATTGTACAGAACTCTTGCCCTTAGCTGAACTGGCACAGAACACTCATTGGCACTCATCTCTGCGATGCTCTCCATTTCAAGCCACAGCAGGTTATCAACCATGTCTCTTCCCTCTTTCAGCTCAGTCTATGGGAGTTCCTACTGCTGACCGTTGTTTCACTGACCTTGCCACCCTTTGGCAGCGTATACGCTCTCAGTTACGTTCAGCTGTTTCCAGATACAAGAGGCATGCCGACCATCATTGAGCTACTATTCGTGCCTTTGCCATTGGTGAGCGAGTCTGGGTCTCTACTCGATACATTCACTTACGTCAGCCTTGCCACAAATTGGGTCCTTGCTACATTGGTCCTTAAAAGGTCCTCAAAAGATTATTTCCTGTTGCCTACAAAGTGGCTTTACCCAGAGCCCTGCACATTTATCCAGTCTTCCACATCTTTCTGCTCAAGCCCTACATCACGAACAGATTTACCTGGCTCAGACCTCCTCCTCCACCACTCTTGGTTCATGGAGAGCCGGAGTATGAGATTGCCAAGATCCTGGACTCCAGGTACAGATGCAGGTAACTTCAATACCTTGTGCACTGGAAGGGTTACTCTGTGGCAGATCGTTCCTGGGTTCCTGCTCGTCATGTGCATGCTCTTTCTCTAATCTCCAAGTTCCATGCTGCACATCCCACCAAGCCTATGTAGGGTCCAGAAGGTGCCCTTTGAGGAGGGGGCTCTGCCATGCCGCTCCCCTCTGCTCTGCTGTGGCCATTGCCACGAACGCAGGCGCTCCTACTGGTTACTAGTGAAACGGAGGTAATACCGCAGCACGGTGATGACATCATTACGGCCCGACTTGCTTGCAACTCTCTGCACCTGGATACCTCCTTGGCGCCAACCTGGGTCTATGTAAGTAGCTTCCTGTCATACTTACACTGCCCAAGTATAGGTGTTACTGTGTGTGCTCCTGGGTGCTATTCTCTGTATGTGCTGGATTTTTAATGTTACTGAACTGGATTTCCATAACGTTACTGAACTCTGCCTGCCTGACTACTCTGCTTGCTTAACCCCTAAAGCACTGGATTGCCATAACGTTACTGAACTCTGCCTGCCTGAATACTCTGCTTGCTTAACCCCTAAAGTACTGGATTGCCATACTGATGCTGAACTCTACCTGTCTGACCACTCTGCCTGCTTAACCACACTATTGGTTTATCCCTGAACTGTTATATTTCTGGTTTTCCATTGTTCCAGATTCCTGCCTGTTTCCGGACCTTCTATTGGTTTATCCTTGAACTGCCATTCCGCTGAATTTTCTTCCTGTTACCGCTAAAGACTACCCTGCCTACTGTGAGTACCGCTTACCTCATTTTGCAAACTTTCTCTGCTCTGGGATATTTCCTATCATTTCAGCTTGACGCCAGGATAAGAAGACTACTGGCCAAATTTGGTCTGATAGTGGAATATCCCACAAGCATTACAATATGGTTTTTAAGGTGGAATCCTTTTTTATGCTGTTTCAAGTGTTAATTAATCTGCGGTGAGGACCATACTTGTGGATTCATTAATGCACTCCTATTCAGACCTTGCATTAAAAAGTATTTCACACAAAAAATTTATTTCACATAAAAACATTATTATGGTGATTATTTACAGATCAATATACATGACTTAACTACTAATCACACAACATTATTTCAGTACGATTCTTTTACACATATTGTAACCTTACCATCTATTTTAGGCTTAGATCAAACCTCACTTAATTTTATCCTACATTATCTTCTTGAGGGAGTTATGTGTATAGTTTAGTGTCAGGGCTTTTAAGAATTAAGTAATTCCTTCCGTGGTTGTAAAACTTTTGTCTATATAAACAGGCTTAAATCAATTTCTGGAGTTCAGTCCCCTGGTTTGACGGTTTTAAATTTATATATTAATTCAGCTTCTCTATATAATAGTTTCTCCTCAAAATGTCCTCCTCTCCAGTCTTGTCTAACTTTACAAACTGCCAAAAATTTAAAATCTTTCGTGTTGTTATTATGTATTTGCCGAAAATGTTTGTAGTCTCAAAATCGCCTTTCCAAATTCAATACTGATGCTCTCTTATTCTTTCTCTAAGGGTCCTAGTGGTCTCTCCTAGATATTGCTTCTTACATGAGCACTGTATCATGTATATTAATCCTTTATCTTTGCACCTTATAATGTCCCTAATGGATACATTTTCCCCAGTTTGTGTTACTGTAAATTGTTTTAATTTCATTCCATTCTGGCACGCCTTGCATGACTAGCATTGGAAAAAATGCAAGTCAGTTTATTCTCATGCAAGTCTTGATCTATCATTATTTTTTATTATTTATTACATTGCCTTTATATTCGCTCGGGGATAAAATGTTTCTCAGATTTGGTGCTTTTCTATATACAACTCTTGGATATGGGTTAATTTTATCGCATATTACTGGGTCCCCTTTAATTAGATGCCAGTGTTTTATTAATATTCTGTTGACAATCTTATAATCTTTACTATAAGTGGTCACAAATGGTGTATTGATGTTTTCTTCCTGTCTTTCTATATTCTTTCTTGTATGCTTAATTAATCCTCTCTATTGGTCTCTTGCCCTATTTACTGCTTCTTCTATTATTGTATAATCAGATCCCCTATCAGAAAACCTCTGCTCTATCATTTTCACCTGGTCTTCATCAGAAAGTCTAGTTTTTCCTTATTCTCAGTGTTTGACCGGTTGGTATGTTGTTCTTCTCAGATGGCATCTATATCTTTAAAGTGTTTTCTGGTGTATAGTATCTCATCTTCTGTTAAGACCTCTAAGTCTAGGAACACTAAACATTTTTTATCATATTTGTATGTAAAATTTAGGCCAACCTCATTATTATTCATCCAATAATATGTACAACGATTAGTACAGCAACTCAGGAGTGCAGTGCTCGTGAAGACAGGGTCCTGCCTTATCTCCCCAATTCCAATAGTGAATATATAAATGTCCACAGCACTGTATCATTCAAGATATTTTATTCTCTGTACATAACAGGTACTCAAACAGCGACGTTTCGAGTGTTGCCACTCTTACTCATGCTAGTTACAAACTATCAATTACAACAATTTAAAACCCTCAGTTTGGCGCCAACCACTCTTCAGGTGGATCTGCTGCCCTCTTCTGTTCATTTCTAATAATACATTAAAAACATTTCTAATTACATGATACTATGTAACAAAAATTTAAAGTGTTTGCTTACATTAAAGTTATTTCTTTAACTCTTTGCATCTCAGATAGATTATATTTTAGCAGGATCACATTTTAATTTTATTTTTATACAATAAAGTTGTTCAACTAATTTCATACTTGGTTATATTTTAAACCATACTTATCCAAGATTATACTTTAAACAGTGTTATACTAGACAGTAAATAATTATACTATTTGAGAAGAGTTACACTATCCTAGGTGAAGATTATGGATGTCATTATACATTCACTGAAAAAGTAGTTTTGCAGAAAAATAGTTTTACAGAAAAATAGACCAATCAAAGTCCCTATTGAGCCCATTAGGTTCCATACTACCCAATTCAAAGATCCAAAACATTTCTTTTTGTTTTAGTATCTTTTCTCTATCACCTCCATTTCTCTGTGGACCCACACTATCGATCACTTGCCACCTTAATTGGCTTATCTGGTGGCCACATTTTAGGAAGTGATGGGACACAGGGGCTTCAGTATTCTTACACCTTATGTTTGAGCGATGCTGACATATCCTGTCTCTGATCATACGGGTAGTCTCCCCTATGTAGATCAGAGAACAGGAACATTTTATGAGATAGATTACATATTTAGAATCACAGGTATAGTAATCTCTTATCTCATATTTTTTCCCATTTCTTGGGTGATAGAAATATTTACCTTTTATAATAGAGTGACAACTCATACAGCCCAGGCATGGGAAAGAACCTCTACTTTTATTACCAATAAATGCCTGTCTCTCACGCTTCTTAGAGCCAACGTCTGTATGTGTTAGTTGATCTCTCAGATTTCTTACTCTTTTAAAAGCCATTAATGGTGGATTTTTAAATATTTCTATACCTTTATTGCATTCGCTCAAAACATGCCAATGTCTATTTATAATTCGTTTTACATCCTCACTTGCAGGACTATATTGGGTAACCAAAACCAATTTATCTCCTTTTTTACTTTTAACTACACTTTGTTCCTTAGACCTTACTTTATCTATGTGTTTAGCAACAATTTCCTTAGGATATCCCCTATCTAGGAATTTTTGCTGCATCTCTCTCAGTCTGATTTCTTTAGTGTCTGGATTGGTGACTATTCTGTCTACTCTTAATAGTTGACTCTTTGGTAATGAGTTAAGTAACCCTTTAGGATGGAAACTTCTGTAATCTAATAGTGTGTTCCTGTCTGTCTCCTTACTATAAATATCAAAGGTTAGCTTTCTTCCTTCCTTAATTACTCTAGTATCTAGAAAGGTCACTGTCTCTTCGCTCCACTCTGCTGTGAACTCTAGACCAGGGACTGCCCCATTAATTTCTTTCACAAATTCCAACAGGGACTCAACGCTGCCCCACCATATGCCAAATACATCATCTATGAAACGCCACCAGGTGGCGCCATACTTTCTAAATTTATCATTTTCATAGATTATTCTCTCCTCAATTTCATTCATGAATAAATTGGCATATGATGTTCAGATTTACAAGTTGAATTTATTGAAGAATTATTGAGACTTATTCTGTATTGGAATCACTTTATGTTCCAGGATGATTGGTACATTCAGATTAAGGGTACAGCAATGGGGACCAACGTTGCCCCATCATATGCCAATTTATTCATGAAAATTAGCTAATGAGCTCATCATCTTAAAGGGATACTAAACCCAAATTGTTTCTTTCATGATTCAGATAGAGCAAGCCATTTTAAACAACTATCTAATTTACTTCTATTATCAATGTTTCTTTGTTCCAATGCTATCTTTATTTGAAAAAGCAGGAATCTAAGCTTAGGAGCAGGACCATTTTTGGTTCAGCACCCTGGTTAGCGCTTACCAATTAGCAAGTGCTACCCAGGTGCTGAAACAGATCCCATTTAGCTACGGCTGTTCGCTGGGAGAATCTAACAGCACAAACACAGGACAGCATTTCCAGCCTTGTTCCGGCCGCCCACGGGTGGTTGCTTAGGAGATTGTAAGTTTGTTTAGGGAGAGATCACAATATCAGCGTGCTGACTGCTGCAAAGGTCAGCGTGCCTGTTTTGCACCTCTTGTTCCTTAGGTATTTTTTTTGTTCTTTCTGATATTTACCTTATTTGCATGGTTACACTATGATGCGCCCTTTATCTTGTTTTCACTTTCTTTAGTTATTTAAAATAACTGCTTTTGCCTGTTGTATCCCCACCTTTACTGAAAATGTCAATACTTAAATACTAATAATAGAAAAGTTATAAATAAATTACTATAATGCCCATTTTCAATTGTTCTATCTAATTACTATACTGTGTATAGAGAGATAAGTAGGATTTTTTGTAAGCATAAATAAATAGGCTGAGATCTGTTCTCCCTGCAAATTCAGCCCATTTCATTAAGTTGTGGTTGCAATTAGCAAAGACAGCTATTTTATATACAAAAATATACCTAAATGAACAATTTACCTACATGTTAAACTCTCCAGATGGTATAACAAATCATTATAAACACATTGGGCTAGATTAGGAGTAGAGCAGTAGTTTGCGCATGTGTTCGAGTGTTAAAACCGCTAGAATTATTTTTTGCAAAGTTGCAGAAACAAATAGACTTTGAACGCAAAAATCACACTGCCCCATAGATTTCAATGGAGCTAAAACAAATTAAAAAACCCTAACTCTCACAAGCCATGATTGCAGTTATATTTAAATTATATATATATATATATATATATATATATATATATATATATATATATATATATATATATATAAAACCAAAGGAGTAGAAGTGCTGAGAACGGTTGATAAATAAAAGTCCTTTATTGAAAAATATTTTTTCATAAAAACATCCGTGAAGTGAACATGTAGCAATGAAGTGAATCCGCTAACATAGCTATGGTTACCGCCTAAGGGCTGAAACATGTTAGTGGATTCGCTGCATTGCTACATGTTCACTTCACGGATGTTTTTATGAAAAAATTTTTTTCAATAAAGGACTTTTATTTATCAACCGTTCTCAGCACTTCTACTCCTTAGTTATCTGCTCTACGGGATGTTTGAGACGGTTATTTTGGGGCTTTTGAATCCTTTAACAGTGGATTTCCAGGGCTACAATCTTTGGACGAGCCGATTGGACAAGGAAGTCACGTGTTCGGGACAACGCCTCCTCCTGCATCATAGGACGCAAAGTTTTGCATATTGAGTAAAGTGTTGACCGCAGTTCATTGTGAACAGAAGAGCCGGGCTGGTAGCGGTGAGTTTTAAGTTGAACATATTGCCTATCACCTCCGCTATACATTTTACCACCAGAGCTTTGTATACGGTTCTAGACCATTTGATGTTTTTGAGAATTGGCGTATATAGGAGGTGACACACGGTAACCTGTGGATCTCTCATAGGGAGTATTATCCATCCTCTGAACTAAGGATCTAGATGTTTTTGGTTGTCAGACCATTTAACTCTCATAAGCTGAGACAATTTATCTTGTATGTGAGCAGGGTACTATTTCTTCTTGTATGTATGTATATATATATATATATATATATAAATAAATATATACACATTAATATCTATTTATAAATACATAGAACATATTCCCCTATGTGAAGAACATTGGAATGTGAAATATTTACAATACATACACAGTATAATACTTTATCAAATATGAATATTGCATAAATATAATCTTTGATGTTTTCATCGACTTAACTGCAAAGGGCTCCAATGCACATATATACATGTCTATATATGTGCACGTATGTATTCGTGTGTTTATATATGTATAAATGTCTGTAAATACAGTATCTTTGAGCCTTTATAACTTTTTATTGCATTTTTTTAACAATAATTTTTATAAGATAGTGTTTTCTTAAGTGTAACTACTTTTAAATGTATTTTTTTTTATGTGTTTTGTGACATGTTTATGACTTGTGTAACAGTCAACCAGTGCTCTGAAGTTACAGTAATCATTCTAGTGTAAATTGTGATTGTGCTTATGCATTCACATTTACTTTAAACTTGTAACATGGGAGGAATTTAACTTGTGTGCAAATGGCCTTGAAAACCTGATTTCACTCGTGCGTAAACAATGTCGCTTTATTCGTAATTTTATAGCACACTGTCCCTTTAGCTAGCACACATAAATTTCAATGTGTGCATATTTTTCTAATATGAAATTACATGTCCCTTAAATTATCATGGCCAGTGAAAACCCTGTCCATATTGATGAGGTGTATGTGAGAATTAGCAGATAAGTCAGAGCATGCTCGTTCATGAAGTTAGCAAGATAACTAGAATATGCTTCATCATGTATGATAAAACTGTGCAGAGACAGGTGCTCTTGTTACACTTCATGAGAAATGTTGATTGTTTTTCATGGTCATCTTCTTGCTTTGGATTCACTTAATCTAATAAATATCTTTGCAGAGATGCCTGTAAGTATGGAATAAGATTGCTGTCAAAAAGGCAAGTGTATGTGATTCTATATCATTGTAGATCAACTGTAACATACAAATACAAATCAAAAATTTAAAAATAATTTTTTTTAAACGATTCAAATCTTTACAAAACACAATTCTTTTTTTTTTTTTTGGAAGTACAATTTTGTCAAAACATTGTCAAAAATAAATGCTTGTTCCAATTTTGCTAAATGACTTGTGATGTAACAGCAAGACAGTTCAGCAGTTTGCATGGAAACTAGTTACTGCTTTGCCCCAGCACATTAGAGCTGATTCTGAGCTCTGTACCTCGGTGACAGCAAAATTTCCCTATTTCCAGAATTGCCCTTAGCCTCACCCACGGAACATCTAGAAACACCCACAAACTGCCCAGACACACCCACAGACTACCCAGACACACCCACAATCCCACCCACTAACCAACCATGATCCCCCGTCCCAACAGCTCCACGCACAAAATGGAGATGGGCCCCTATCAACTTCCTGTGTCCCTGCTACACAGCCACAAATGTTGGGGGGTATTCATCAGCATCATCGCAGGTAAACATTTAACATTTATCATGTAACTTACAATATGGCCATAACATGACAGAAGTGATTATTCTCATTTGCATAATGCAACACTATACAGAGGAATAATGATTTTTATGTTTTAATTACCGTTTTCATAGTAGCAGGAAAACTGTAGCATGTGTTCTTGTTTCAGAATATGTTTTTATTTATGTTGTCATTTACCATACAACATGCTTTAACAAATGCTTATTCTACCATGATTTTTTACAATAATGTACCAAGGAATATTCATTTTTTCAGACATTTCTCCACATTTAATTGAAAGCAAAACAGACTAATGTGACATCACAAGTCCTTTAGCAAAATGGGAACTAGTATTTTTTTTTATATAGTGTTTTGACACGTGCTGATAGTGTACTTTTTTAAAGATTCTCATGCATGGCTGTGAGCATGTGCATTTATTCTGTGCAGCCTCAATATGCTCAATTTCCCTGCGCTGTCATTATCACGGCACTTGTAATCTAGGTCAGTATGGGAAAAGCAGGTGACGTGTTTAGAACCAATGATGCACTCGGTACTGTGTCGCACTAAGAAGTAGTAAGGTAAAACGTTAGCGATTCTTATTTAACAGTTATCAGGGGAATAGTTAATATTCTTCTTATTGGTCGTTAATTCTTATCTACATTTTAAATACAATTTTCCCAGTTTCTCCCTATAGTAGACCATCTGTTATGCAATGTTTTTGTATTAAGGTTTGTTTGAATATAATGCCAGTATATCTGTGCTAATGCAATATCTACAACTCACTAATATTACTAATACATGAGAAATTGCCATTTTTTTAGATTAATTAAAGGGACAGTCAACACAGTACATATCGTTGCCATTTTCCAAAAGATTTCCACTGAACAATCCTCTTGCAGCGTATCCTAATAAGAAATCCGTTCTGTAATTTACACATTTTCAAACTTTTAATGCGGCTCTTTGCTGAATAAAAATGGCTGCCAAACTCCTAATATGCATGACATGTCAATAATTCCTGGTCAGTTAGCAACTCCTTGTGTTTCAAATACTCACAAATAATCCTGTGCACGGCTTGCTACGTTTTGGCATGCACACTGTTCTTCATCTAGCAATATCTATATTTACAACTGGGACAATTATTTAAAAATTTGCTGTAACTGTAATATATAACAAATGTTCTGCAGATAATTTTAACCGCCCATCATAAGCACATTTGTCTTAGATCTGCCTCCCTTGCCCAAACAAAAATGTCAGATAAATCGTTCCATTTGTTCCTATACTGTGCCTGAGCAGCAACAGAGAGGACTTCAAGGGCTTTGGCATCAGCACTGTGATACCTTGCATTAAGCAAAAGGCATCGGAAATGAGATTTGAAGGCCTTGCATCAGATGTCCGAGGCAGCTATATCTGAATAGCTTGTGTCTCAACTGGGGCAGCTAAGGGGAACTGGAGACATGCCTAGGGGCCCTCTTAGTTCCTCCACTATTACTAAGCACTTCCTATGTGAGATATAAAGGTCCCATATTGTATGCTATTGGTTTAGTTTTTGAGTGAGTGCTTCTCCAAATTAGGTAAATAATGGTGGTGTGTTGGGGGGTTGACTATTAAAAAACAATTGCAGTGAACTTTGACTTAAATTTAGAAAATATTCACACTGGTAGATTAATCTTTCACAGAAGAATATAGTAGTATAAACTACAAGGTGTTTTATGTAGGTGCAGTATACCTGCCACTTCTATTGAAATCAGAGACCACATACGTGTACCACAGTAAATGCAGAAATCATAATGTAACTTTCTATTGTCAGACAAATTTGCCATCTGTGTTTACTATAACAGAATTGTAGGAATCCATTAACCCTCTTATACTAGGGACAGATTAACATGAAATGCTAATCATTGGAACATTTTATATTTCTCAAGCATGCATTAGTACAGCCCTGTGTAAACCATGATATCATTTCTGCTAGGAATATTTACTGTGGCATGAATATGGCACTGTTGTTTTTTGGCAGAGTCTGCAAGTCAGAGTGAACAACACACAGTACAGTAGAGACTACTGCTGATATAGATTTGCAGTATACATGGCCACAAGCCGGTAAAGCTATATTACTTCACACAAGTGATTGTGAATCACAGAAAAAAGGTTTAGGGCATATTTTAAATAAGATTCTCATCTATGATGTCCATTGAACAATAATATTCCAGCCATAAAGGTGCTGCAACATTACTGTGCTGGAAGTCTTTTGCTGCAATAATGTTATAGCCAACATTGTTGTCCCCATAGCAATAGTGACGAGTGAGGTAATGTAGTGCAGCCCTTTCTCGTAAGATGGGGGTAAACCCTCTGGCTTTCTCCCTAACTTGCCCCCTCCTTAAAAGGAATTGAAACACCTTGTAATTATAAGACTTTTGTGCAGTCTTGTGATAAATTAACATATTGTTTGCTGTACTCAAGTTTTTCATGGCCAGTTCCACCCCACTATTAGCCTTATCTGGAGCATCCAGCCAATACTTGTTACTGTAGTACTTAGAGTAAGATAAGTGCTGGTTTGCAGTTATTTT
Source organism: Bombina bombina (assembly GCF_027579735.1). Classification (NCBI taxonomy): domain Eukaryota; kingdom Metazoa; phylum Chordata; class Amphibia; order Anura; family Bombinatoridae; genus Bombina; species Bombina bombina. The sequence continues at coordinate 1,291,241,023 of NC_069500.1, read as the reverse complement.
GTAAAAGCAGCTTATCTTATTTTTTCTGCTGAAGCCAATTAGACACAGATATAAAGGACCTGTTACAGTAATGAGACAATGATTGGCTTTTAAAGTCTGAAGTATGAACATTCATTTATAATAGGAATTTGAAAACCTACAATTTTTAGAGATATATTACAGAATACAGGGGGGCAAAAAAAGTATGCTGCAATATTGTTTAGTACACATAATTAACCATTTAATATTAGAGTCTCAGAAGCCAATCACAGTGTTTCATGTATCTTTAAGTCCAAACCTAAACCAATATTTTTAATTCCACATTATAGTGACTTTGTATCTTCAATGGCAAAAATACTGCATTGTTGCCAGGGACAGCATATTTAGACTGTGATCTCTGCGAGTGTAAGCTGCCATGGCACAAATCTGGGCAGTGAGACTGAAAATTCTATTTAAAAAAAAGGGCAATTTGAAAAATATCTAAAGTGTGTGTTTGTGCACAGCTCATGCCTAGGTACAGATCATCAGTCGCTTTATAAGTGGACAGTGATCTGCTCCAAAATTAATTAAAACATTATAGCAAATAATTTTTTTAAAAAAAGGAAGAAATTACTTATTTTTCAATGCAGACATTATTTGTGGTTGACAGAAGTAAATGTTAGATCTGTTGCTAAATACCTCCGGCTATGGTAAGAACAGCGTCAAAAGCAGGGCGCACGTCTTTTGCTAGGTGTTCATGAACTCGCTCGCTGAGTAGGGGTCCGACATCTGAAAAACATAAGTAATTAAATACTGTACAGTAGCAGTTGATGAGGGGGAAAAGGGCATACACAGCGATCATATAATATACTTGTAAAGATCAATAACGGTTCTAAACAAGAAAAACACCTTTACACAATGAACACGGTTGGTTTCAACTAATTATAGGATAAAGTGAAAGCTAAATCCTGATTAAGCTGCACTTATTTTCCCAGGAGTATGCTGTGTGCCGACATACTTCACATAGCAAGACAAAGGGTGCACTGCTGTGATCCCAAGAGCATAGATTTTATCGTTGTAGCGTAAAAGGGACATAAAGGTAAAAATGAAATCATCACGGTACAGATACAGCATGCAATTTTAAGAGACCTTTCAGTATACTTGCCAGTAGTTCTTGAAGTCTGCAAGGTAGTACTTTTTTTATGTAAAAGAGGGGATTTCAACTATATCTTGTGTTTAATTTTTTAGGTCATGATTCTATCCTGCATAAGCTAAAGATTTCTTGTCACACTTATCAGTCAAAATGAAAGTTTCAGGTTTAGATAGAGCATGTGATTATTCAAAAAAATCCAATTGACTTCTTTTAACAAATGTGTTTTGTTCTCTTTGTATACTTTGTTTACAAGTAAACCTAGATAGGCTAATAAGAGCTCAGGAGCATGCACGTGTCTTAAGCGCTCTACGGCAGCAGTGTTGGCAAACAATAATTCTGAGCCTACCTAGGTTTATTCTTTATAACAGAGGTAAATTGGGATTGTTTATTCATTGCTAATCTATCTGAATCATGGAAGTTTAATTTCAACTCCACTGTCCCTTTAACGCTGCTTTTATATAAATGTGGTAGAAAATGTTACTGAGTATAACTCAAGAGCAACTGAGAAACCTTTACCAGATTGGTGAATCAATACTTGAAAACAACACTGAACTTTAATGCATCACTCTGTCCCCCTTGAGTCCTGAATATAAGGGAGTCATTTAAACTATGCAATGCTTGCTATAAATTACATTTAAAGGGACATGAAACCCGTTTTTTTTTTCTTTCATGATTTAGAAAGAGCATGCAATTTTAAACAACTTTCTAATTTACTTCTATTATCTAATTTGCTTCATTCTCTTGTTATTATTTGCTGAAAAGTAATTTGGAATGTTGTTTCAAATTGTATTCTCCATCTAAATCATGAAAGAAAAAGTTTGGGTTTAGTGTCCCTTTAACTCACTATTTGTCCAGCCTCTAGCTGAGACTTGCTGCTCCCGCCAATAAGAGCGCACTTTGTGATTCTTATTGCCAGAGGTGGAGAAATTACTGAAATCTTCAGTGTCCAAATATTTATAAAAAATGAATGATTTATGCTTCCACACTATTCAAATATCTGTGACATTACAAAAAAAATATAATCATCATACATATGAAAGAGCACAATTTTAACATGCTATTATGCTAACATATGTTCGGCATATTTTGGCAAAAAAGAAAGTTTGTGAACAACTCATTATTTAAGACAGCTAACTATGGGCCAGATTACGAGTGGAGCGCAAACGTTTGCGAGCAAGCGATAAGGGGTTTATTGTGAGTGTTAGCACTCGTCTGGCTTATTGCTCTTATTATGAGTTGAAAGTAAACACGATTGATTGAGCGCAATCACGATTTACGCTAGAATGATTACTACAACTTTAGAGCTTGGGTTAACTGTTTCGCAAAACTAAAAAGTTGCACTAAACACATAAAAATACATTACAAAGTATAGTAACACTCATAATAAAACTAACAAAATTATTAATAAAAAATAGGGCACACAAAAGTTATAAAGGTTCAAAGATATGAGATATCAGGTGTTAGAAAGAAAGAAAAAAGGCAGGCAAAGGGCTTTAACATAGAGATACATACATATAAATTTCTATATACATATACAGGGAGTGCAGAATTATAAGGCAAGTTGTATTTTTGAGGATTAATTTTATTATTGAACAACAACCATGTTCTCAATGAACCCAAAAAACTCATTAATATCAAAGCTGAATATTTTTGGAAGTAGTTTTTAGTTTGTTTTTAGTTTTAGCTATTTTAGGGGGATATCTGTGTGTGCAGGTGACTATTACTGTGCATAATTATTAGGCAACTTAACAAAAAACAAATATATACCCATTTCAATTATTTATTTTTACCAGTGAAACCAATATAACATCTCAACATTCACAAATATACATTTCTGACATTCAAAAACAAAACAAAAACAAATCAGTGACCAATATAGCCACCTTTCTTTGCAAGGACACTCAAAAGCCTGCCATCCATGGATTCCGTCAGTGTTTTGATCTGTTCACCATCAACATTGCGTGCAGCAGCAACCACAGCCTCCCAGACACTGTTCAGAGAGGTGTACTGTTTTCCCTCCTTGTAAATCTCACATTTGATGATGGACCACAGGTTCTCAATGGGGTTCAGATCAGGTGAACAAGGAGGCCATGTCATTAGATTTTCTTCTTTTATACCCTTTCTTGCCAGCCACGCTGTGGAGTACTTGGACGCGTGTGATGGAGCATTGTCCTGCATGAAAATCATGTTTTTCTTGAAGGATGCAGACTTCTTCCTGTACCACTGCTTGAAGAAGGTGTCTTCCAGAAAAAGGCAGTAGGACTGGGAGTTGAGCTTGACTCCATCCTCAACCCGAAAAGGCCCCACAAGCTCATCTTTGATGATACCAGCCCAAACCAGTACTCCACCTCCACCTTGCTGGCGTCTGAGTCGGACTGGAGCTCTCTGCCCTTTACCAATCCAGCCACGGGCCCATCCATCTGGCCCATAAAGACTCACTCTCATTTCATCAGTCCATAAAACCTTAGAAAAATCAGTCTTGAGATATTTCTTGGCCCAGTCTTGACGTTTCAGCTTGTGTGTCTTGTTCAGTGGTGGTCGTCTTTCAGCCTTTCTTACCTTGGCCATGTCTCTGAGTATTGCACAACTTGTGCTTTTGGGCACTCCAGTGATGTTGCAGCTCTTAAATATGGCCAAACTGGTGGCAAGTGGCATCTTGGCAGCTGCACGCTTGACTTTTCTCAGTTCATGGGCAGTTATTTTGCGCCTTGGTTTTTCCACACGCTTCTTGCGACCCTGTTGACTATTTTGAATGAAGCGCTTGATTGTTCGATGATCACGCTTCAGAAGCTTTGCAATTTTAAGAGTGCTCTATCCCTCTGCAAGATATCTCACTATTTTTGACTTTTCTGAGCCTGTCAAGTCCTTCTTTTGACCCATTTTGCCAAAGGAAAGGAAGTTGCCTAATAATTATGCACACCTGATATAGGGTGTTGATGTCATTAGACCACACCCCTTCTCATTACAGAGATGCACATCACCTAATATGCTTAATTGGTAGTAGGCTTTCGAGCCTATACAGCTTGGAGTAAGACAACATGCATAAAGAGGATGATGTGGTCAAAATACTCATTTGCCTAATAATTCTGCACTCCCTGTACATGTATATATATATATATATATATATATATATGTACCTATGTATTTATATGTGTATTTACACACATATACAGACATATATAAAAGTGCATAAATAAAAAGAGAGAAGCGCTTAACCTGAGAACTAACAATAGCATAATAGCTTGTTCTATGGCTAGTTACCACCCAAGAAGCAGCCTCTTTTTGCTCAACATGTGCCTTTCACAGAGAAGAACTTTCTTGAAGCATATCAGTCTGATCCTGACTTCACAGTACAGTGCAGCCCCGAAATATCAGGCAATCCCTCTCTGAACGAGAGAAACAGCAAAACCCCAGACATACGTTTCGGCCTATTGTGGGCCTCGTCAGTGAGGTGCAGCCATATCCCTCTAGGCACACTGAGCAACGGGTCCATGTCTGGATTCCCACATCACACTTAGGGAAACTTCCCTAAGTGTCATAATTTGCAAAAAGAGGCTGCATCTTGGGTGGTAACTAGCCATAGAACAAGCTATTATGCTATTGTTCATCCCAGGTTGAGCGCTCTGTTTTTATATATATATATAGAAGTGTATTGGAGCAGTTTGCAGTTAAGTAGATGAAAACATGAAAAAAATGTATGCAATATTCATATTTAATAAAGTATTATACTGTGTTATACTGTGTATTTAATGTAAATATTTCACAGTCCTATGTTCTGCACATAACAGAATATATTCCTTTATATAACTGTATATATCTATACTTATATATAATTATGTCTCTCTCTCTCTCTCTCTCTCTCTCTCTCTCTCTCTCTCTCTCTCTCTCTCTCTCTATATATATATATATATATATATATATATATATATATATATATAAATCAATGTAAATATATATATATATATAAAAAAATAAATCAATGTAAATATTAGCATAGGAAATTAGCACATATAGGCAAGTATATGTGCTAATTTCCTATGCAAATATATACATTGATTTAATTTCGAGACATGGAGGATTTTAATTTCAGTTTTTTATCTCCCCCCCATAATTTTAATGAATTTTATATATATATATATATATATATATATATATACACACATACATACATACATACATATATATTCTACCAAAAAAACATCAGATATATGTAGAAATAGTTATTTATGAATAAATAGAACATATTCTTCTATCTGAAAAACATTGGAATGTGAAATATTCATAATTTCATGTCAGGTTAGAGCACATGAGAATATGGTTTTGCGCACAAGTAGGGTGCTTTTTTCTCTCCATTGATTTCTATGGCGGAATATGTGAACGCGCATGCGATATTGTAAGTTTGGCTTTTTGCCCTTGTCGGGTTAGCACGCAAGCGAACACAGTTTACTTTCAACTCATAATACAAATGTAACCCGACGAGCGTGAAAAGCTTACTTCTAGTGCAGTTAATACTTTAGCGAGGAGCGTTAAATAGCGCTCCACTTGTAATCTGGCCCTAAGTATTTGTAGACAATGACACCCAACAAACACAAAATGTTGTTTATTCAGTAAAAAGACAACAGTTTTATTGTTTTTTTTTTAATTAGCAACTCATATGTTTGAAACGCTCAGTTTCAGACGCAACAAAGGAAAACCCATTGTAATAAAAAACATTTACTGCATGTTTCGGAAAGGGACATCAAAGTGCAAAAAGAAAATGTTCTAATATTTTAGAGCATTTTTGTTGCATTACTACTTGCATATAACAACGTGTTTTTAACACCTGTAGAAGGATCAAACACAGAGTTAAAGGGACAGTGAACTGTAAATGTTACTCCCCTTTATTGGGCTCCATGTACTAAGAGGCGGGCGGACAGCTTCTTAACTCGCGAAGCTGTCCGCCCGCCTCCGCTACACACGGGCAGCGGATCTATTGATCCGCTTGCCCGTATGTATCATTACACACTCAGCGGAGTGTGTAATGCCCGCCCCTTCAGTCGCGCGACCAATCACGGGACTGAAGGGGCTGTCAATCACCGAGAGCGAGCGTGCTCTCTGTGATTTTGCTTCGCCACCTAAGAGGTGGCGTAGGGTGTAGGAAGCAGCGGTCTAATGACCGCTGCTTCTTACATTGCGGGAAGCAGGCTCGCATATGCGAACCTGCTCCGCAAAGGCTCCGGAGCAGCTTTCGCTGCTTCGTACATGGAGCCCATTGTCTTATCAAAGATTTTGTTTAACTTCTGAAGTGTATTAAATAGTTTACAAAAAGCTCCTTTACCTTTATGTGGTCATGTGAAATAGATGCCTATATTTCAGTACTAATGGCAATAGAAAAAATATAATACTAATAAATTTGTCCAGCGCAGACAACCACACAGACAATCAAATATTTTTTTAGTTTTTTATAACTACTTCCCTCTACCTAAAAGATTTTAGTTTGTTTTGCAATTGAGTTGTACAGTTTATAGGTCACATTAAAGGTGGAAAAAGTTCTGAAATGATTTATCTTTGTCTCATTTTTTTTACATCACAGAAACCTGACATTTAAACAGGGGTGTGTAGACTTTTTATATCCACTGTATGTGTAGCCACCAATAACCAGCTTGCTCCTGGCAGTGCATTGTCGCTGCAGGTTAGGGTACAGTATGTACATATGCTTTTCAACAAAGAATACCAAGTACATTTTATAATTTAAGTGAATTTTAAAGTGACTTTAAAAGAAGTGCTCTACCTGAATCATGAAAGTTTAAAGGGACACTAAACCCAACATTTTTCTTTCATGATTTAGGTACAGAATACAATTTTAAACATTCTAATTTACTTCTATTATCTAATTTGCTTCATTCTTTAGATATCCTTTGTTGAAGAAATAGCAATGCACATGGGTGAGTCAATCACACAAGGCATCTAAGTGCAGCCACCAATCAGCAGCTACTGAACCTATCTAGATATGCTTATCAGCAAAGGATATCAAGAGAATGAAGCACATTAGATAATATAAGTAAATTACAAAGCTGTTTAAAATTGCATACTCTTTCTAAATCATGAAAGAAAAAAAATTGGTTTCATGTCCCTTTAAGTATAAAAAGAAACAAGACATAAATGGAATTAATAACTTCACACTTGGTTAGGTTTACTAACTACTTACTGTTAAGCTCTAACAGCGCCTTGTCCTTGGTCATGTTAAATTTGTTCAGTACAAAGTCGATTTGCTAAATAAAATAAAGAAAGAAGAAACAATGAATTTGCATTAAAAAAAGACAACTGGAAGGGAAACTATAAGAATTAGGGTTTTCACAGGCTACATATGAACTGAGCAGGTGCAACAACAACAAGAAAAAAAAAGAGGGTAAGAAAAGCTGTGAAAACAATAAACATACGCTGGGAACAATGTTTACTATAAATCCATGCCACAATCTGGTTTTCAAATGGACTAGAATGCCTTAAATTTGCAAATCTTGAGAAAAAAAAAGCAATACAAGATAATTCTCAACATTCTTCCAATAGACTGAAATAGAACTCAATCTTTAAATGACTTTAGCCAAATTGCAAAAGACAAACGGAGTTTTTATTCTGTTAGTGTTATTTGAAGTATACCCTCAGCTAGAATATGGTTTATTTAAAAAGATGTAAAAATAACAAAATCACTAGAGCACTTCATTTTTGATGCGCTATATGTGTCTCTGCTTGTGTACTGTGATTTTACCTACATTGTATAGATGCAACAGATGGGACTAGGAAGTTTTTTATTTTTTTTTATTTTTTAACTTCTATGTCTTTTAAACTAATCAAGTAGAAGGGAAAGTGTTACAGTGATGTAAAATACTTATTTAAAAACAAACCACAACAATTATGTAAGTTTTTGGAACAATTAATAATTTGAATATAAAGGTAGTCTATGATTAATTAAATTAATGGGAAAACTGCTGCATTCACAATAATTAAGAATAAAAAAAATCCTTATTCTAGAAATATTAGTATTTTACTGACATCTACTGGACATTTTATAGAATGCAGTTTAGAAACTTTCTAAATGACAAAATGATTTTGGGACTGTACATCCTGAGCAAAAAGAGGCTGCTTCTGGGGTGGTAACGAGCCATAGAAAAAGCTATTACTCTATTATTCATTCCCGATTGAGTGCTTCTCCTTTTGGGTACACAAACTGATTTACAATTTACAATTATTTCCATTAGTGAGATGTTGGACTTTTATTATTGAGATGCCGGCCTTCAGTAAAACTAGAATATAGCACAAGTGCTTTAGAATTAACATTACCTGATGAAAACATAATATGAAGCTCTATACAGACCCTCACAGCTCAATCATAAATTGAGGTTAAAGAAGACTTCAGTTTATCCCCATCCTGTGGTTTACTAGAAAACATCTACCTTTTTATTTAGCTTTTTAAACAAAGCTGTATAAGAAGGGGGTAACTAACTAATATAAAGAGGCAATGATCAAGTGGTATATAGAGCTTATACATTGAAGACAAATATAGTTGTGCAAATGTTTATGAAATAGAATATATGTAACAAATACACATTTTTGTGCAGCCTTAATATTGTTTTCTTCAATTCATTAGAACTCCTGCTCTATAGGATGATCTCATTATATTGTTATTTTAACCCTTATCAGGGTAGGATTGGATGACTATGGTAAAAGGTAGTTTCCCAGCAAGTCAGCAGAACAACGTCTTCATACTACCTTGCACATTAGTCATTTTAATAAAACACATCTTTATTTAACTCCATTTAAAAGCAAAAGTAAATAAAAATAAAAAACACAACTATCAGTGACAGCAGAGGCACAGCCAGACACATTTCCTGTCTACCATGAATTTAAAGGAACAGTCTACTTGAACATCTTTATTGTTTAAAAAGATAGATAACCCGTTTTTTACCCATTCCCCAGGTTTGCACAATCAACACTGTTATATTAATATACTTTTTACTTCTGTGATTATCTTGTATCTACAGTAAGTCTCTGCAGACTGCCCCCTTATTTCAGTGCTTTTTACAAACTTGCATTTCAGCCAATTAGTGCCGACTCATAAATAACTCCATGAGGGTGAGCTCAATGTTATATATATATATGTATATATATATATATATATATAGATATATATAGATATATATAGATATATATATATATGGCACACATGAACTAGCACTGTATGGCGGTAAAAAACTAATAAAATGCACTAAGATAAGAGGTGGCCTGCAGGGGCTTTAAAAACAGGAAGAGATTTAGAGATTTATAAAGTATATATTAATATAACTATGTTGGTTGCGCAAAATGGGGGGATGGGCAGTAAAGGCGTTATCTATCGTTTTAAACAATAAAAAAAATCAAGTAGACTTCCACTTTAATCATTGACCAGAACAACTTACCTGCTATTAACAGTCTGCTCACCAGCATGATTAGCCCTAACTTTCCTGTAATAATTTTGTCACCTCAGAACCACTATTCAATAATGCATGGCAACCAGCATTTACCCTCACATGTAATGTGCTTGTGAGTGGACTGACCCAGGGGTTCCTGTTACCCTCACATATAATGTGCTTGTGACTGGACTGAACCAGGGGTTCCTGTTACCCTCACATATAATGTGCTTGTGACTTACCTAACCCAGAAGTTTATGTTACCCTCATATATAATGTGCTTGTGACTGGAGTGACCCAGGGGTTCCTGTTACCCTCAATTATAATGTGCTTGTGACTGGACTGACCCAGGGGTTCCTGTTACCCTCAATTATAATGTGCTTATCACTGGACTGAATAGTGCAATACATCCAGCAGCAATACTCACAGGTCAGAGCTTCAAGGAGTCACTACAAAACTCCCCAACAATAGTAAAAAAATGTAAAAATGAAGCTCTCCAAAATGCCAAAGTTTCAGTGCTTTATTTTAGAAAGTGCAGAGTCAAACAGCCACGACGTTTCGGGGAGCTATGCCCCTTAATCATGTGGTAAGTGATAGTACAGGTACACCTGTTTAAATAGCTCACCTTGGGATTTTAACCCTTACAATCTTGTATTCCACATTCTATAAATGCAACAGCACCATCTGCTGGTGGAAAGATAGGTAGACCATGTACAAAAATTAAAAACAAAAACAGCTATGAAGCCCCTATACCAGAACCACATCTACATAAACAATAAACACTGCAATTTATTTATTAGAACTTATTTAAACAACATTAGGCTCCATGATTTAAAACCAATATTGCAAAATATAAGAACACAAGAGCAACACCAGATCAGTAGAACACAGACCAGTCTATCTCTCTATTGAGCCCCCTAGGCTCCAGGGTATCCAACTTAAAAATCCAATAGGATTCACGTTGTTTCAAAAGGATATCCCTATTGCCACCTCTACGGGGGGTCCTAATTTGTTCGATTACCTGGAACCTAAGTTGGCTAATAGGATGTCCCATAGCCAAAAAATGATAAGCTACTGGTGCAGTGAATACCTTACACCTGATGTTGCTCTTGTGTTCAGTGATCCGATCCCGTACCCTCCTAGAGGACTCGCCAATGTAGGCTTTCCCACATGGGCATTTGATCATGTAAATAACATAATTGCTATTGCAAGTAAAGTAGTCCCTATAATGAAATTTATAACCACTATGTGGGTGTAAAAAATAGGGACTCTTTATTATAGAATTGCAATTGCTGCACCCTAAACAGGGAAAACAGCCCAAATTCTTTTTGGTAATAAACCGCTGAGATAGTATTCTACCAGGGCCAATGTCAGCTTTAATCAAAGAGTCCCTCAAGCTCTTACTACGCTTATATGCTGGCATAGGCATTTGGTCAAATTCAACAACCTCCGAATTGCAATCTTTCAGGATACCCCAATGTTTTCTGATAATTTTCCAAACCTGATCACTTTGTCTGGAAAATTCAGATACAAAAATCATTCTCTTTGAATCTTTTTTAGAAGACAACCCAGGTTTTAACAATGATTTTCGATCCAATTGGGACACCTGATTGATAGTGTCAACAATAAGATCTCTGGGGTACCCGCGTTGCACAAATTTGTCACCCATTTCTGAAAGTCGCAAGGGTACTAACGATTCCTCTGCAACTATGCGCTTAACTCTAAGCAATTGACTCTTTGGCAATGATCTGACTAGTGAAGGATGATGTGCACTGCTATATAATAGCAGGTTATTCCTATCAGTTTCCTTGCTGAAAATATCAGTCTTGAAATTGCACCCATCCTTCAAAACAGTCACATCCAAAAAATCAATTGAAATTTCGCTATAAGTAAGTGTAAACTTAATACTGTTTGTCGAATCATTTAACTCCCTAACAAAAAGTTCAAGGGCTCCAACGCTGCCCAACCATATGCCAAAAATATCATCAATGTAGCGCCACCAGGTGGCGCCACACTGACGAAATAAATAATTTTCAAAAACAAATTTTTCTTCAAAAAGATTCATAAAAATGTTTGCATAGTTAGGGGCAACGTTGGAGCCCATGGCTGTACCCTGCAACTGAAGGTAAAAAAAGTCTTCAAATAAAAAATAATTGTTAAAAAGTATAATTTCCAACAGTTGCAGAATAAACCAAATCTGTGAAATGGAATACAAACCAGAAGTAAAAAGCGCATGTTTAACAGCTCCCAGTCCGCTCTCATGGGTGATTGAGGTATATAAACTTGTCACATCCAGACTGAAAAGAATGAATTTATCAGTCTGGAGTTGCAAGTTGTTCAATTTGACCAAAAAATCATTAGTATCCTTAATGAAAGTACCTGACTGCTCCACCAGGGGTCTCAAAAGTTTATCCAAAAAGATGGATATCCCTGAGAACACAGAGTTAGTTCCAGCCACAATCGGTCGCCCAGGTGGAGCAGTCAAGGACTTATGAATTTTGGGCAGTACATATAGTACTGGCGAGATCGGATCTCTAACAATAAGAAATTTAGCTGTTTTATCATCAATGATGCCATTGTTGAGTGCAAATTTAACAGTGACAGATATCTCTTTAGTAATCTTAGATAGAGGATTAGCAGTAATTTTTTTATATACATTCCCAGCACTTAACTGACGATAAACCTCAGACCTATAGTCAGTTTTGTTCAAGATCACAGTAGCACCGCCCTTATCAGCTTGCTTTAAAATCACCTTGTCATTAGATTTAAGTGACTTCAGGGCAAGATGGTCAGCTGCTGTGAAGTTGACAAAAGCAGATTTTACCTTATGCCTCTGTTGAGAAACCTTAGACTGCAATTTCTGTACGTCCAAAAGGACAAGTTTCTCAAAAGTAGCAATGCTATGATCAGTGACCACAGGATAAAATGAACTTTTATTAAACAGCCCCACATTCTTAATGCTTAAAGTGTTAGTTTTATTGACACATTTTTCAGCAGGGTCAGAGCTAACAGCAGTGGTACAAATATCGCTATTAGACTGTGATAACCCCTTATCCTTGCTACAATGCCAGAATTTTAATCTTACATTTCTGAAAAATTTATGTAAATCCTTGTTAAGGTTAAAGAAATCACAGTCACTCAATGGGCAAAACGATAGTCCTTTTTGCAGAACATCCGCTTCCCTTGGATCAAGCGGGCAATCAGATATGTTGACCACTATATCTTCTTGCGTGCCCTGGTGATCCTGTTGGTTAACGCTCTGTTGGTCTTGTTTACCTTGGTTGCCTTGCTTGTGCCCCCGATGTTTCCGGCCCCTTCTCCTGCACTGTCGGAGGCCTCTGTTTGTAAAAAATCAGAGGATGAGTCGGAGCTGCTGCCTGACGCTGCATTGCGTCGCTGTTGCCTTCTCCTTGCGCCGGAAGTGACGTAGCGCTCTTTTCCCATAGGGTCGTATACCCAGCGGTAAATTCGATTGGAGGAATAATCATCAGAGTCCCTTTGGAACTTTAACCTCTTCCTTTCCTCGATCGTAGCTCTCATCTCAGTGAGTAATTCTTTATTAGCAGATATTAGTTTGTCCCATTCATCTGTAGAAATACTCTGACGAATTTCCTCCTCCAATGTAGCAATGGCCACTTTGATGTTATTGAGGTCAATCTGTAAATATTCTACTGTGAGGACAATCAGGTCAAAGGAGCATTTGTTTAAAATCTGCTCAAACTTCTTGCAATACTCCTGATTGTCCTTCAACAGTGTCGGTCTAGTGTTCATCCGTAAACCCCTGGGAATCCTCTTAACTCTGTGGTATTCAGCCAGAGTAGTGGCGTGGAGGTCATATGCCAGCTGCCTCTTAGTTAATTTCTCATACTCGTTACTTGCCATTTGTTTAGGTGCAGTGTGTAGAAAATTCCGTGATCCTTTCACCAGTGTAGTGATTCTAGAGGCTTCAAATTCTGTGTAGGTAAAAGTTTGTGACCCTGCAGGCTCCTCTTGGCTTAGCATTTTGCAAACAGGCTTGGTAGTGCACGGATGAAGTAGTGAAAAAATGACAAAATAGTGCAATACATCCAGCAGCAATACTCACAGGTCAGAGCTTCAAGGAGTCACTACAAAACTCCCCAACAATAGTAAAAAAATGTAAAAATGAAGCTCTCCAAAATGCCAAAGTTTCAGTGCTTTATTTTAGAAAGTGCAGAGTCAAACAGCCACGACGTTTCGGAGGTTGTTGAATTTGACCAAATGCCTATGCCAGCATATAAGCGTAGTAAGAGCTTGAGGGACTCTTTGATTAAAGCTGACATTGGCCCTGGTAGAATACTATCTCAGCGGTTTATTACCAAAAAGAATTTGGGCTGTTTTCCCTGTTTAGGGTGCAGCAATTGCAATTCTATAATAAAGAGTCCCTATTTTTTACACCCACATAGTGGTTATAAATTTCATTATAGGGACTACTTTACTTGCAATAGCAATTATGTTATTTACATGATCAAATGCCCATGTGGGAAAGCCTACATTGGCGAGTCCTCTAGGAGGGTACGGGATCGGATCACTGAACACAAGAGCAACATCAGGTGTAAGGTATTCACTGCACCAGTAGCTTATCATTTTTTGGCTATGGGACATCCTATTAGCCAACTTAGGTTCCAGGTAATCGAACAAATTAGGACCCCCCGTAGAGGTGGCAATAGGGATATCCTTTTGAAACAACGTGAATCCTATTGGATTTTTAAGTTGGATACCCTGGAGCCTAGGGGGCTCAATAGAGAGATAGACTGGTCTGTGTTCTACTGATCTGGTGTTGCTCTTGTGTTCTTATATTTTGCAATATTGGTTTTAAATCATGGAGCCTAATGTTGTTTAAATAAGTTCTAATAAATAAATTGCAGTGTTTATTGTTTATGTAGATGTGGTTCTGGTATAGGGGCTTCATAGCTGTTTTTGTTTTTAATTTTTGTACATGGTCTACCTATCTTTCCACCAGCAGATGGTGCTGTTGCATTTATAGAATGTGGAATACAAGATTGTAAGGGTTAAAATCCCAAGGTGAGCTATTTAAACAGGTGTACCTGTACTATCACTTACCACATGATTAAGGGGCATAGCTCCCCGAAACGTCGTGGCTGTTTGACTCTGCACTTTCTAAAATAAAGCACTGAAACTTTGGCATTTTGGAGAGCTTCATTTTTACATTTTCTTATCACTGGACTGACCAAGGGGCTCCTGTTACCCTCACATATAATGTGCTTGTTACTGGACTGACCCAGGGGTTCCTGGTACCCTCACATATAATGTGCTTGTCACTAGAATTACCCAGGGGTTCCTGTTACCCTCACATATAATGTGCTTATGACTGGACTGACCCAGGGGTTCCTGTTACTCTCACATATAATGTGCTTGTGACTGGACTGACTTAGGGGTTCCTGTTACCCTCAAATATAATCTGCTTGTGACTTGACTGACCCAGGGGTTCTTGTTACCCTCACATATAATGTGCATGTGACTTGACTGACCCAGGGGTTCTTGTTACCCTCACATATAATGTGCATGTGACTGGACTGACCCAGGAGTTCCTGTTACCTTCACATATAATGTGCTTGTCACTAGACTGACCCAGGGAATCTTGTTACCCTCACATATAATGTGCTTGTGACTGGACTGACCCAGGGGTTCCTTTTACCCTCACATATAATGTGCTTGTCACTGAACTGACCGAGGGGTTCCTGTTACCCTCACATTTAATGTGCTTGTGACTGGACTGACCCAGGGGTTCCTGTTATCCTCAATTATAATGTGCTTGTCACTGGACTGACCCAGGGGTTCCTGTTACCCTCACATATAATGTACTTGTCACTAGACTGACCCAGGGGTTCCTGTTACCCTCACATATAATGTGCTTGTCACTAGACTGACAGAGGGGTTCCAGTTACCCTCACATATAATGTGCTTGTCACTGGACTGACCCAGGGGTTCCTGTTACCCTCGCATATAATGTGCTTGTGACTGGACTGACCCAGGGGTTCCTGTTACCCTCACATATATTGTGCGTGTCAGTAGAATTACCCAGGGATTCCTGTTACCCTCACATATAATGTGCTTATGACTGGACTGACCCAGGGGTTCCTGTTACCCTCACATATAATGTGCTTGTGACTGGACTGACTTAGGGGTTTCTGTTACCCTCACATATAATGTGCTTGTGACTGGACTGACCCAGGGGTTCCTGTTACCCTCACATATAATTTGCATGTGACTGGACTGACCCAGGGGTTCCTGTTACCCTCACATATAATGTGCTTGTCACTAGACTGACCCAGGGGTTCTTGTTACCCTCTCATATAATGTGCTTGTGACTGGACTGGCCGAGGGGTTCCTGTTACCCTCACATATAACGTGCTTGTGACTGGACTGGCCGAGGGGTTCCTGTTACCCTCACATATAATGTGCTTGTGACTGGACTGACCCAGGGGTTCTTGTTACCCTCACATATAATGTGCTTGTGACTTGACTGACCCAGGGGTTCTTGTTACCCTCACATATAATGTGCATGTGACTGGACTGACCAAGGGGTTCCTGTTACCCTCACATATAATGTGCTTGTGACTGGACTGACCCAGGGGTTCTTGTTACCCTCACATATAATGTGCTTGTGACTGGACTGACCCAGGGGTTCTTGTTACCCTCACATATAATGTGCTTGTCACTAGACTGACCCAGGGGTTCTTGTTACCCTCACATATAATGTGCTTGTGACTGGACTGACCCAGGGGTTCCTGTTACCTTAACATATAATGTGCTTGTGACTGGACTGACCCAGGAGTTCCTGTTACCCTCACATATAATGTGCTTGTGACTGGACTGACCCAGGAGTTCCTGTTACCCTCACATATAATGTGCTTGTGACTGGACTGACCCAGGAGTTCCTGTTACCCTCACATATAATGTACTTGTGACTGGACTGACCCAGGGGTTCCTGTTACCAACACATATAATGTGCTTGTGACTGGACTGACCCAGGGGTCCCTATTACCCTCACATATAATGTGCTTGTGACTGGACTGACCCAGGAGTTCCTGTTAGCCTCAAATATAATGTGCTTGTGACTGGACTGAGCCAAGGGTTCCTGTTACCCTCACATATAATGTGCTTGTGACTGGACTGACTCAGGGGTTCCCGTTACCCTCACATATAATGTGCTTGTGACTTACCTAACCCAGAAGTTCCTGTTACCCTCATATATAATGTGCTTGTGACTGGACTGACCCAGGGTTCCGGTTACCCTCACATATAATGTGCTTGTCACTGGACTGACCCAGGGGTTCCTGTTACACTCACATATAATGTGCTTGTGACTGGACTGACCAGGGGTTCCTGTTGCCCTTGCATATAATGTGCTTGTGACTGGACTGACCCAGGGGTTCCTGTTACCCTCACATATAATGTGCTTGTCACTGAACTGACCCAGGGGTTCCTGTTACCCTCGCATATAATGTGCTTGTGACTGGACTGACCCAGGGGTTCCTGTTACCCTCACATATATTGTGCGTGTCAGTAGAATTACCCAGGGATTCCTGTTACCCTCACATATAATGTGCCTATGACTGGACTGACCCAGGGGTTCCTGTTACCCTCACATATAATGTGCTTGTGACTGGACTGACTTAGGGGTTTCTGTTACCCTCACATATAATGTGCTTGTGACTGGACTGACCCAGGGGTTCCTGTTACCCTCACATATAATGTGCATGTGACTGGACTGACCCAGGGGTTCCTGTTACCCTCACATATAATGTGCTTGTCACTAGACTGACCCAGGGGTTCTTGTTACCCTCTCATATAATGTGCTTGTGACTGGACTGGCCGAGGGGTTCCTGTTACCCTCACATATAACGTGCTTGTGACTGGACTGGCCGAGGGGTTCCTGTTACCCTCACATATAAAGTGCTTGTGACTGGACTGACCCAGGGGTTCCTGTTACCCTCACATATAATGTGCTTGTGACTTGACTGACCCAGGGGTTCTTGTTACCCTCACATATAATGTGCATGTGACTGGACTGACCAAGGGGTTCCTGTTACCCTCACATATAATGTGCTTGTGACTGGACTGACCCAGGGGTTCTTGTTGCCCTCACATATAATGTGCTTGTCACTAGACTGACCCAGGGGTTCTTGTTACCCTCACATATAATGTGCTTGTGACTGGACTGACCCAGGGGTTCCTGTTACCTTAACATATAATGTGCTTGTGACTGGACCGACCCAGGAGTTCCTGTTACCCTCACATATAATGTGCTTGTGACTGGAATGACCCAGGAGTTCCTGTTACCCTCACATATAATGTGCTTGTGACTGGACTGACCCAGGAGTTCCTGTTACCCTCACATATAATGTACTTGTGACTGGACTGACCCAGGGGTTCCTGTAACCCTCACATATAATGTGCTTGTGACTGGACTGACCCAGGGGTCCCTATTACCCTCACATATAATGTGCTTGTGACTGGACTGACCCAGGAGTTCCTGTTAGCCTCACATATAATGTGCTTGTGACTGGACTGAGCCAAGGGTTCCTGTTACCCTCACATATAATGTGCTTGTGACTGGACTGACTCAGGGGTTCCCGTTACCCTCACATATAATGTGCTTGTGACTTACCTAACCCAGAAGTTCCTGTTACCCTCATATATAATGTGCTTGTGACTGGACTGACCCAGGGTTCCGGTTACCCTCACATATAATGTGCTTGTCACTGGACTGACCCAGGGGTTCCTGTTACACTCACATATAATGTGCTTGTGACTAGACTGAGCCAAGGGCTCCTGTTACCCTCACATATAATGTGCTTGTGACTGGACTGACCCAGGGGTTCCTGTTACCCTCACATATAATGTGCTTGTGACTGGACTGACCAGGGGTTCCTGTTACCCTCACATATAATGTGCTTGTGACTGGACTGACTTAGGGGTTTCTGTTACCCTCACATATAATGTGCATGTGACTGGACTGACCCAGGGGTTCCTGTTACCCTCACATATAATGTGCTTGTCACTAGACTGACCCAGGGGTTCTTGTTACCCTCTCATATAATGTGCTTGTGACTGGACTGGCCGAGGGGTTCCTGTTACCCTCACATATAACGTGCTTGTGACTGGACTGGCCGAGGGGTTCCTGTTAACCTCACATATAATGTGCTTGTGACTGGACTGACCCAGGGGTTCCTGTTACCCTCACATATAATGTGCTTATGACTGGACTGACCCAGGGGTTCCTGTTACCCTCACATATAATGTGCTTGTGACTGAACTGACTTAGGGGTTTCTGTTACCCTCACATATAATGTGCTTGTGACTGGACTGACCCAGGGGTTCCTGTTACCCTCACATATAATGTGCATGTGACTGGACTGACCCAGGGGTTCCTGTTACCCTCACATATAATGTGCTTGTCACTAGACTGACCCAGGGGTTCTTGTTACCCTCTCATATAATGTGCTTGTGACTGGACTGGCCGAGGGGTTCCTGTTACCCTCACATATAACGTGCTTGTGACTGGACTGGCCGAGGGGTTCCTGTTACCCTCACATATAATGTGCTTGTGACTGGACTGACGCAGGGGTTCCTGTTACCCTCACATATAATGTGCTTGTGACTTGACTGACCCAGGGGTTCTTGTTACCCTCACATATAATGTGCATGTGACTGGACTGACCAAGGGGTTCCTGTTACCCTCACATATAATGTGCTTGTGACTGGACTGACCCAGGGGTTCTTGTTACCCTCACATATAAATGTGCTTGTGACTGGACTGACCCAGGGGTTCTTGTTGCCCTCACATATAATGTGCTTGTCACTAGACTGACCCAGGGGTTCTTGTTACCCTCTCATATAATGTGCTTGTGACTGGACTGGCCGAGGGGTTCCTGTTACCCTCACATATAACGTGCTTGTGACTGGACTGGCCGAGGGGTTCCTGTTATCCTCACATATAATGTGCTTGTGACTGGACTGACCCAGGGGTTCCTGTTACCCTCACATATAATGTGCTTGTGACTTGACTGACCCAGGGGTTCTTGTTACCCTCACATATAATGTGCATGTGACTGGACTGACCAAGGGGTTCCTGTTACCCTCACATATAATGTGCTTGTGACTGGACTGACCCAGGGGTTCTTGTTACCCTCACATATAAATGTGCTTGTGACTGGACTGACCCAGGGGTTCTTGTTGCCCTCACATATAATGTGCTTGTCACTAGACTGACCCAGGGGTTCTTGTTACCCTCACATATAATGTGCTTGTGACTGGACTGACCCAGGGGTTCCTGTTACCTTAACATATAATGTGCTTGTGACTGGACTGACCCAGGAGTTCCTGTTACCCTCACATATAATGTGCTTGTGACTGGACTGACCCAGGAGTTCCTGTTACCCTCACATATAATGTGCTTGTGACTGGACTGAGCCAGGAGTTCCTGTTACCCTCACATATAATGTACTTGTGACTGGACTGACCCAGGGGTTCCTGTTACCCTCACATATAATGTGCTTGTGACTGGACTGACCCAGGGGTCCCTATTACCCTCACATATAATGTGCTTGTGACTGGACTGACCCAGGAGTTCCTGTTAGCCTCACATATAATGTGCTTGTGACTGGACTGAGCCAAGGGTTCCTGTTACCCTCACATATAATGTGCTTGTCACTGGACTGACTCAGGGGTTCCCGTTACCCTCACATATAATGTGCTTGTGACTTACCTAACCCAGAAGTTCCTGTTACCCTCATATATAATGTGCTTGTGACTGGACTGACCCAGGGTTCCGGTTACCCTCACATATAATGTGCTTGTCACTGGACTGACCCAGGGGTTCCTGTTACACTCACATATAATGTGCTTGTGACTAGACTGAGCCAAGGGCTCCTGTTACCCTCACATATGATGTGCTTGTGACTGGACTGACCCAGAGGATTTTTCTGGTACCCTCACATATAATGTGCTTGTGACTGGACTGACCAGGGGTTCCTGTTGCCCTTGCATATAATGTGCTTGTGACTGGACTGACCCAGGGGTTCCTGTTACCCTCACATATAATGTGCTTGTGACTGGACTGACCAGGGGTTCCTTTTACCATCACATATAATGTGCTTGTGACTGGACTGAGCCAGGGGTTCCTGTTACCCTCACATATAATGTGCTTGTGACTGGACTGACCCAGGAGTTCCTGTTACCCTCACATATAATGTGCTTGTGACTGGACTTTGAATGAAACGCTTGATTGTTCGATGATCACGCTTCAGAAGCTTTGCAATTTTAAGAGTGCTGCATCCCTCTGCAAGATATCTCACTATTTTTGACTTTTCTGAGCCTGTCAAGTCCTTCTTTTGACCCATTTTGCCAAAGGAAAGGAAGTTGCCTAATAATTATGCACACCTGATATAGGGTGTTGATGTCATTAGACCACACCCCTTCTCATTACAGAGATGCACATCACCTAATATGCTTAATTGGTAGTAGGCTTTCGAGCCTATACAGCTTGGAGTAAGACAACATGCATAAAGAGGATTATGTGGTCAAAATACAAATTTGCCTAATAATTCTGCACTCCCTGTAATGTGCTTGTGACTGGACTGACCCAGGAGTTCCTGTTAGCCTCACATATAATGTGCTTGTGACTGGACTGACTCAGGGGTTCCCGTTACCCTCACATATAATGTGCTTGTGACTTACCTAACCCAGAAGTTCCTGTTACCCTCATATATAATGTGCTTGTGACTGGACTGACCAAGGGTTCCGGTTACCCTCACATATAATGTGCTTGTCACTGGACTGACCCAGGGGTTCCTGTTACACTCACATATAATGTGTTTGTGACTAGACTGAGCCAAGGGTTCCTGTTACCCTCACATATAATGTGCTTGTGACTGGACTGACCAGGGGTTCCTGTTGCCCTTGCATATAATGTGCTTGTGACTGGACTGACCCAGGGGTTCCTGTTACCCTCACATATAATGTGCTTGTGACTGGACTGACCAGGGGTTCCTTTTACCATCACATATAATGTGCTTGTGACTGGACTGACCCAGAAGTTCCTGTTACCCTCATATATAATGTGCTTGTGACTGGACTGACCCAGGGTTCCGGTTACCCTCACATATAATGTGCTTGTCACTGGACTGACCCAGGGGTTCCTGTTACACTCACATATAATGTGCTTGTGACTAGACTGAGCCAAGGGTTCCTGTTACCCTCACATATAATGTGCTTGTGACTGGACTGACCCAGGGGTTCCTGTTACCCTCACATATAATGTGCTTGTGACTGGACTGACCAGGGGTTCCTGTTGCCCTTGCATATAATGTGCTTGTGACTGGACTGACCCAGGGGTTCCTGTTACCCTCACATATAATGTGCTTGTGACTGGACTGACTTAGGGGTTTCTGTTACCCTCACATATAATGTGCTTGTGACTGGACTGACCCAGGGGTTCCTGTTACCCTCACATATAATGTGCATGTGACTGGACTGACCCAGGGGTTCCTGTTACCCTCACATATAATGTGCTTGTCACTAGACTGACCCAGGGGTTCTTGTTACCCTCTCATATAATGTGCTTGTGACTGGACTGGCCGAGGGGTTCCTGTTACCCTCACATATAACGTGCTTGTGACTGGACTGGCCGAGGGGTTCCTGTTACCCTCACATATAATGTGCTTGTGACTGGACTGACCCAGGGGTTCCTGTTACCCTCACATATAATGTGCTTGTGACTTGACTGACCCAGGGGTTCTTGTTACCCTCACATATAATGTGCATGTGACCGGACTGACCAAGGGGTTCCTGTTACCCTCACATATAATGTGCTTGTGACTGGACTGACCCAGGGGTTCTTGTTACCCTCACATATAATGTGCTTGTGACTGGACTGACCCAGGGGTTCTTGTTACCATCACATATAATGTGCTTGTCACTAGACTGACCCAGGGGTTCTTGTTACCCTCACATATAATGTGCTTGTGACTGGACTGACCCAGGAGTTCCTGTTACCTTAACATATAATGTGCTTGTGACTTGACTGACCCAGGAGTTCCTGTTACCCTCACATATAATGTGCTTGTGACTGGACTGACCCAGGAGTTCCTGTTACCCTCACATATAATGTGCTTGTGACTGGACTGACCCAGGATTTCCTGTTACCCTCACATATAATGTACTTGTGACTGGACTGACCCAGGGGTTCCTGTTACCCTCACATATAATGTGCTTGTGACTGGACTGACCCAGGGGTCCCTATTACCCTCACATATAATGTGCTTGTGACTGGACTGACCCAGGAGTTCCTGTTAGCCTCAAATATAATGTGCTTGTGACTGGACTGAGCCAAGGGTTCCTGTTACCCTCACATATAATGTGCTTGTGACAGGACTGACTCAGGGGTTCCCGTTACCCTCACATATAATGTGCTTGTGACTTACCTAACCCAGAAGTTCCTGTTACCCTCATATATAATGTGCTTGTGACTGGACTGACCCAGGGTTCCGGTTACCCTCACATATAATGTGCTTGTCACTGGACTGACCCAGGGGTTCCTGTTACACTCACATATAATGTGCTTGTGACTGGACTGACCAGGGGTTCCTGTTGCCCTTGCATATAAATGTGCTTGTGACTGGATTGACCCAGGGGTTCCTGTTACCCTCACATATAATGTGCTTGTCACTGAACTGACCCAGGGGTTCCTGTTACCCTCGCATATAATGTGCTTGTGACTGGACTGACCCAGGGGTTCCTGTTACCCTCACATATATTGTGCGTGTCAGTAGAATTACCCAGGGATTCCTGTTACCCTCACATATAATGTGCTTATGACTGGACTGACCCAGGGGTTCCTGTTACCCTCACATATAATGTGCTTGTGACTGGACTGACCCAGGGGTTCCTGTTACCCTCACATATAATGTGCATGTGACTGGACTGACCCAGGGGTTCCTGTTACCCTCACATATAATGTGCTTGTCACTAGACTGACCCAGGGGTTCTTGTTACCCTCTCATATAATGTGCTTGTGACTGGACTGGCCGAGGGGTTCCTGTTACCCTCACATATAACGTGCTTGTGACTGGACTGGCCGAGGAGTTCCTGTTACCCTCACATATAAAGGGCTTGTGACTGGACTGACCCAGGGGTTCCTGTTACCTTAACATATAATGTGCTTGTGACTGGACTGACCCAGGAGTTCCTGTTACCCTCACATATAATGTGCTTGTGACTGGACTGACCCAGGAGTTCCTGTTACCCTCACATATAATGTGCTTGTGACTGGACTTTGAATGAAACGCTTGATTGTTCGATGATCACGCTTCAGAAGCTTTGCAATTTTAAGAGTGCTGCATCCCTCTGCAAGATATCTCACTATTTTTGACTTTTCTGAGCCTGTCAAGTCCTTCTTTTGACCCATTTTGCCAAAGGAAAGGAAGTTGCCTAATAATTATGCACACCTGATATAGGGTGTTGATGTCATTAGACCACACCCCTTCTCATTACAGAGATGCACATCACCTAATATGCTTAATTGGTAGTAGGCTTTCGAGCCTATACAGCTTGGAGTAAGACAACATGCATAAAGAGGATTATGTGGTCAAAATACAAATTTGCCTAATAATTCTGCACTCCCTGTAATGTGCTTGTGACTGGACTGACCCAGGAGTTCCTGTTAGCCTCACATATAATGTGCTTGTGACTGGACTGACTCAGGGGTTCCCGTTACCCTCACATATAATGTGCTTGTGACTTACCTAACCCAGAAGTTCCTGTTACCCTCATATATAATGTGCTTGTGACTGGACTGACCAAGGGTTCCGGTTACCCTCACATATAATGTGCTTGTCACTGGACTGACCCAGGGGTTCCTGTTACACTCACATATAATGTGTTTGTGACTAGACTGAGCCAAGGGTTCCTGTTACCCTCACATATAATGTGCTTGTGACTGGACTGACCAGGGGTTCCTGTTGCCCTTGCATATAATGTGCTTGTGACTGGACTGACCCAGGGGTTCCTGTTACCCTCACATATAATGTGCTTGTGACTGGACTGACCAGGGGTTCCTTTTACCATCACATATAATGTGCTTGTGACTGGACTGACCCAGAAGTTCCTGTTACCCTCATATATAATGTGCTTGTGACTGGACTGACCCAGGGTTCCGGTTACCCTCACATATAATGTGCTTGTCACTGGACTGACCCAGGGGTTCCTGTTACACTCACATATAATGTGCTTGTGACTAGACTGAGCCAAGGGTTCCTGTTACCCTCACATATAATGTGCTTGTGACTGGACTGACCCAGGGGTTCCTGTTACCCTCACATATAATGTGCTTGTGACTGGACTGACCAGGGGTTCCTGTTGCCCTTGCATATAATGTGCTTGTGACTGGACTGACCCAGGGGTTCCTGTTACCCTCACATATAATGTGCTTGTGACTGGACTGACTTAGGGGTTTCTGTTACCCTCACATATAATGTGCTTGTGACTGGACTGACCCAGGGGTTCCTGTTACCCTCACATATAATGTGCATGTGACTGGACTGACCCAGGGGTTCCTGTTACCCTCACATATAATGTGCTTGTCACTAGACTGACCCAGGGGTTCTTGTTACCCTCTCATATAATGTGCTTGTGACTGGACTGACCGAGGGGTTCCTGTTACCCTCACATATAACGTGCTTGTGACTGGACTGGCCGAGGGGTTCCTGTTACCCTCACATATAATGTGCTTGTGACTGGACTGACCCAGGGGTTCCTGTTACCCTCACATATAATGTGCTTGTGACTTGACTGACCCAGGGGTTCTTGTTACCCTCACATATAATGTGCATGTGACCGGACTGACCAAGGGGTTCCTGTTACCCTCACATATAATGTGCTTGTGACTGGACTGACCCAGGGGTTCTTGTTACCCTCACATATAATGTGCTTGTGACTGGACTGACCCAGGGGTTCTTGTTACCCTCACATATAATGTGCTTGTCACTAGACTGACCCAGGGGTTCTTGTTACCCTCACATATAATGTGCTTGTGACTGGACTGACCCAGGGGTTCCTGTTACCTTAACATATAATGTGCTTGTGACTGGACTGACCCAGGAGTTCCTGTTACCCTCACATATAATGTGCTTGTGACTGGACTGACCCAGGAGTTCCTGTTACCCTCACATATAATGTGCTTGTGACTGGACTGACCCAGGATTTCCTGTTACCCTCACATATAATGTGCTTGTGACTGGACTGACCCAGGGGTTCCTGTTACCCTCACATATAATGTGCTTGTGACTGGACTGACCCAGGGGTCCCTATTACCCTCACATATAATGTGCTTGTGACTGGACTGACCCAGGAGTTCCTGTTAGCCTCAAATATAATGTGCTTGTGACTGGACTGAGCCAAGGGTTCCTGTTACCCTCACATATAATGTGCTTGTGACAGGACTGACTCAGGGGTTCCCGTTACCCTCACATATAATGTGCTTGTGACTTACCTAACCCAGAAGTTCCTGTTACCCTCATATATAATGTGCTTGTGACTGGACTGACCCAGGGTTCCGGTTACCCTCACATATAATGTGCTTGTCACTGGACTGACCCAGGGGTTCCTGTTACACTCACATATAATGTGCTTGTGACTGGACTGACCAGGGGTTCCTGTTGCCCTTGCATATAAATGTGCTTGTGACTGGATTGACCCAGGGGTTCCTGTTACCCTCACATATAATGTGCTTGTCACTGAACTGACCCAGGGGTTCCTGTTACCCTCGCATATAATGTGCTTGTGACTGGACTGACCCAGGGGTTCCTGTTACCCTCACATATATTGTGCGTGTCAGTAGAATTACCCAGGGATTCCTGTTACCCTCACATATAATGTGCTTATGACTGGACTGACCCAGGGGTTCCTTTTACCCTCACATATAATGTGCTTGTGACTGGACTGACCCAGGGGTTCCTGTTACCCTCACATATAATGTGCATGTGACTGGACTGACCCAGGGGTTCCTGTTACCCTCACATATAATGTGCTTGTCACTAGACTGACCCAGGGGTTCTTGTTACCCTCTCATATAATGTGCTTGTGACTGGACTGGCCGAGGGGTTCCTGTTACCCTCACATATAACGTGCTTGTGACTGGACTGGCCGAGGAGTTCCTGTTACCCTCACATATAAAGGGCTTGTGACTGGACTGACCCAGGGGTTCCTGTTACCCTCACATATAATGTGCTTGTGACTTGACTGACCCAGGGGTTCTTGTTACCCTCACATATAATGTGCATGTGACTGGACTGACCAAGGGGTTCCTGTTACCCTCACATATAATGTGCTTGTGACTGGACAGACCCAGGGGTTCTTGTTACCCTCACATATAATGTGCTTGTGACTGGACTGACCCAGGGGTTCTTGTTGCCCTCACATATAATGTGCTTGTCACTAGACTGACCCAGGGGTTCTTGTTACCCTCACATATAATGTGCTTGTGACTGGACTTACCCAGGGGTTTTTGTTACCCTCATATATAATGTGCTTGTGACTGGACTGACCCAGGAGTTCCTGTTACCCTCACATAGAATGTGCTTGTGACTGGACTGACCCAGGAGTTCCTGTTACCCTCACATATAATGTGCTTGTGACTGGACTGACCCAGGAGTTCCTGTTACCCTCACATATAATGTACTTGTGACTGGACTGACCCAGGGGTTCCTGTTACCCTCACATATAATGTGCTTGTGACTGGACTGACCCAGGGGTCCCTATTACCCTCACATATAATGTGCTTGTGACTGGACTGACCCAGGAGTTCCTGTTAGCCTCACATATAATGTGCTTGTGACTGGACTGAGCCAAGGGTTCCTGTTACCCTCACATATAATGTGCTTGTGACTGGACTGACTCAGGGGTTCCCGTTACCCTCACATATAATGTGCTTGTGACTTACCTAACCCAGACGTTCCTGTTACCCTCATATATAATGTGCTTGTGACTGGACTGACCCAGGGTTACGGTTACCCTCACATATAATGTGCTTGTCACTGGACTGACCCAGGGGTTCCTGTTACACTCACATATAATGTGCTTGTGACTAGACTGAGCCAAGGGCTCCTGTTACCCTCACATATAATGTGCTTGTGACTGGACTGACCCAGGGGTTCCTGTTACCCTCACATATAATGTGCTTGTGACTGGACTGACCAGGGGTTCCTGTTACCCTCACATATAATGTGCTTGTGACTGGACTGACTTAGGGGTTTCTGTTACCCTCACATATAATGTGCATGTGACTGGACTGACCCAGGGGTTCCTGTTACCCTCACATATAATGTGCTTGTCACTAGACTGACCCAGGGGTTCTTGTTACCCTCTCATATAATGTGCTTGTGACTGGACTGGCCGAGGGGTTCCTGTTACCCTCACATATAACGTGCTTGTGACTGGACTGGCCGATGGGTTCCTGTTACCCTCACATATAATGTGCTTGTGACTGGACTGACCCAGGGGTTCCTGTTACCCTCACATATAATGTGCTTATGACTGGACTGACCCAGGGGTTCCTGTTACCCTCACATATAATGTGCTTGTGACTGGACTGACTTAGGGGTTTCTGTTACCCTCACATATAATGTGCTTGTGACTGGACTGACCCAGGGGTTCCTGTTACCCTCACATATAATGTGCATATGACTGGACTGACCCAGGGGTTCCTGTTACCCTCACATATAATGTGCTTGTCACTAGACTGACCCAGGGGTTCTTGTTACCCTCTCATATAATGTGCTTGTGACTGGACTGGCCGAGGGGTTCCTGTTACCCTCACATATAACGTGCTTGTGACTGGACTGGCCGAGGGGTTCCTGTTACCCTCACATATAATGTGCTTGTGACTGGACTGACCCAGGGGTTCCTGTTACCCTCACATATAATGTGCTTGTGACTTGACTGACCCAGGGGTTCTTGTTACCCTCACATATAATGTGCATGTGACTGGACTGACCAAGGGGTTCCTGTTACCCTCACATATAATGTGCTTGTGACTGGACTGACCCAGGGGTTCTTGTTACCCTCACATATAATGTGCTTGTGACTGGACTGACCCAGGGGTTCTTGTTGCCCTCACATATAATGTGCTTGTCACTAGACTGACCCAGGGGTTCTTGTTACCCTCACATATAATGTGCTTGTGACTGGACTGACCCAGGGGTTCCTGTTACCTTAACATATAATGTGCTTGTGACTGGACTGACCCAGGAGTTCCTGTTACCCTCACATATAATGTGCTTGTGACTGGACTGACCCAGGAGTTCCTGTTACCCTCACATATAATGTGCTTGTGACTGGACTGACCCAGATGTTCCTGTTACCCTCACATATAATGTACTTGTGACTGGACTGACCCAGGGGTTCCTGTTACCCTTACATATAATGTGCTTGTGACTGGACTGACCCAGGGGTCCCTATTACCCTTACATATAATGTGCTTGTGACTGGACTGACCCAGGAGTTCCTGTTAGCCTCACATATAATGTGCTTGTGACTGGACTGAGCCAAGGGTTCCTGTTACCCTCACATATAATGTGCTTGTGACTGGACTGACTCAGGGGTTCCCGTTACCCTCACATATACTGTGCTTGTGACTTACCTAACCCAGAAGTTCCTGTTACCCTCATATATAATGTGCTTGTGACTGGACTGACCCAGGGTTCCGGTTACCCTCACATATAATGTGCTTGTCACTGGACTGACCCAGGGGTTCCTGTTACACTCACATATAATGTGCTTGTGACTAGACTGAGCCAAGGGCTCCTGTTACCCTCACATATAATGTGCTTGTGACTGGACTGACCCAGGGGTTCCTGTTACCCTCACATATAATGTGCTTGTGACTGGACTGACCAGTGGTTCCTGTTGCCCTTGCATATAATGTGCTTGTGACTGGACTGACCCAGGGGTTCCTGTTACCCTCACATATAATGTGCTTGTGACTGGACTGACCAGGGGTTCCTTTTACCATCACATATAATGTGCTTGTGACTGGACTGAGCCAGGGGTTCCTGTTACTCTCACATATAATGTGCTTGTGACTGGACTGACCCAGGGGTTCCTGTTACCCTCACATATAATGTGCTTGTAACTGGACTGACCCAGGGGTTCCTGTTACCCTCACATATAATATGCTTGTGACTGGACTGACCCAGGGGTTCTTGTTACCCTCACATGTAACATGCTTTTAACTGGACTGACCCAGGGGTTCTTGTTACCCTCACATGTAACGTGCTTGTAAATGGACTGACCCAGGGGTTCCTGTTACCCTCACATATAATGTGCATGGCACTGGACTGACCCAGGGGTTCCTGTTACCCTCACATATAATGTGCTTGTGACTGGACTTACCCAGGGGTTCTTGTTACCCTCACATATAATGTGCTTGTGACTGGACTGACCCAGGGGTTCTTGTTACCCTCACGTATAATGTGCTTGTCACTAGACTGACCCAGGGGTTCTTGTTACCCTCACATATAATGTGCTTGTGACTGGACTGACCCAGGGGTTCCTGTTACCTTAACATATAATGTGCTTGTGACTGGACTGACCCAGGAGTTCCTGTTACCCTCACATGTAATGTGCTTGTGACTGGATTTACCCAGGAGTTCCTGTTACCCTCACATATAATGTGCTTGTGACTGGACTGACCCAGGAGTTCCTGTTACCCTCACATATAATGTGCTTGTGACTGGACTGACCCAGGAGTTCCTGTTACCCTCACATATAATGTACTTGTGACTGGACTGACCCACGGGTTTCTGTTACTCTCACAAATAATGTGCTTGTGACTAGACTGACCCAGGGGTTCCTGTTACCCTCACATATAATGTGCTTGTGACTGGACTGACCCAGGGGTCCCTATTACCCTCACATATAATGTGCTTGTGACTGGACTGACCCAGGAGTTCCTGTTAGCCTCACATATAATGTGCTTGTGACTGGACTGAGCCAAGGGTTCCTGTTACCCTCACATATAATGTGCTTGTGACTGGACTGACTCAGGGGTTCCCGTTACCCTCACTTATAATGTGCTTGTGACTTATCTAACCCAGAAGTTCCTGTTACCCTCATATATAATGTGCTTGTGACTGGACTGACCCAGGGTTCCGGTTACCCTCACATATAATGTGCTTGTGACTGGACTGACCAGGGGTTCCTTTTACCATCACATATAATGTGCTTGTGACTAGACTGACCCAGGGGTTCTTGTTACCCTCACATATAATGTGCATGTGACTGGACTGACCAAGGGGTTCCTGTTACCCTCACATATAATGTGCTTGTGACTGGACAGACCCAGGGGTTCTTGTTACCCTCACATATAATGTGCTTGTGACTGGACTGACCCAGGGGTTCTTGTTGCCCTCACATATAATGTGCTTGTCACTAGACTGACCCAGGGGTTCTTGTTACCCTCACATATAATGTGCTTGTGACTGGACTGACCCAGGGGTTCCTGTTACCTTAACATATAATGTGCTTGTGACTGGACTGACCCAGGAGTTCCTGTTACCCTCACATATAATGTGCTTGTGACTGGACTGACCCAGGAGTTCCTGTTACCCTCACATATAATGTGCTTGTGACTGGACTGACCCAGATGTTCCTGTTACCCTCACATATAATGTACTTGTGACTGGACTGACCCAGGGGTTCCTGTTACCCTCACATATAATGTGCTTGTGACTGGACTGACCCAGGGGTCCCTATTACCCTTACATATAATGTGCTTGTGACTGGACTGACCCAGGAGTTCCTGTTAGCCTCACATATAATGTGCTTGTGACTGGACTGAGCCAAGGGTTCCTGTTACCCTCACATATAATGTGCTTGTGACTGGACTGACTCAGGGGTTCCCGTTACCCTCACATATACTGTGCTTGTGACTTACCTAACCCAGAAGTTCCTGTTACCCTCATATATAATGTGCTTGTGACTGGACTGACCCAGGGTTCCGGTTACCCTCACATATAATGTGCTTGTCACTGGACTGACCCAGGGGTTCCTGTTACACTCACATATAATGTGCTTGTGACTAGACTGAGCCAAGGGCTCCTGTTACCCTCACATATAATGTGCTTGTGACTGGACTGACCCAGGGGTTCCTGTTACCCTCACATATAATGTGCTTGTGACTGGACTGACCAGTGGTTCCTGTTGCCCTTGCATATAATGTGCTTGTGACTGGACTGACCCAGGGGTTCCTGTTACCCTCACATATAATGTGCTTGTGACTGGACTGACCAGGGGTTCCTTTTACCATCACATATAATGTGCTTGTGACTGGACTGAGCCAGGGGTTCCTGTTACTCTCACATATAATGTGCTTGTGACTGGACTGACCCAGGGGTTCCTGTTACCCTCACATATAATGTGCTTGTAACTGGACTGACCCAGGGGTTCCTGTTACCCTCACATATAATATGCTTGTGACTGGACTGACCCAGGGGTTCTTGTTACCCTCACATGTAACATGCTTTTAACTGGACTGACCCAGGGGTTCTTGTTACCCTCACATGTAACGTGCTTGTAAATGGACTGACCCAGGGGTTCCTGTTACCCTCACATATAATGTGCATGTCACTGGACTGACCCAGGGGTTCCTGTTACCCTCACATATAATGTGCTTGTGACTGGACTTACCCAGGGGTTCTTGTTACCCTCACATATAATGTGCTTGTGACTGGACTGACCCAGGGGTTCTTGTTACCCTCACGTATAATGTGCTTGTCACTAGACTGACCCAGGGGTTCTTGTTACCCTCACATATAATGTGCTTGTGACTGGACTGACCCAGGGGTTCCTGTTACCTTAACATATAATGTGCTTGTGACTGGACTGACCCAGGAGTTCCTGTTACCCTCACATATAATGTGCTTGTGACTGGACTGACCCAGGAGTTCCTGTTACCCTCACATATAATGTGCTTGTGACTGGACTGACCCAGGAGTTCCTGTTACCCTCACATATAATGTGCTTGTGACTGGACTGACCCAGGAGTTCCTGTTACCCTCACATATAATGTACTTGTGACTGGACTGACCCACGGGTTTCTGTTACTCTCACAAATAATGTGCTTGTGACTAGACTGACCCAGGGGTTCCTGTTACCCTCACATATAATGTGCTTGTGACTGGACTGACCCAGGGGTCCCTATTACCCTCACATATAATGTGCTTGTGACTGGACTGACCCAGGAGTTCCTGTTAGCCTCACATATAATGTGCTTGTGACTGGACTGAGCCAAGGGTTCCTGTTACCCTCACATATAATGTGCTTGTGACTGGACTAACTCAGGGGTTCCCGTTACCCTCACTTATAATGTGCTTGTGACTTATCTAACCCAGAAGTTCCTGTTACCCTCATATATAATGTGCTTGTGACTGGACTGACCCAGGGTTCCGGTTACCCTCACATATAATGTGCTTGTGACTGGACTGACCAGGGGTTCCTTTTACCATCACATATAATGTGCTTGTGACTAGACTGACCCAGGGGTTCTTGTTACCCTCACATATAATGTGCTTGTGACTGGACTGACCCAGGGGTTCCTGTTACCTTAACATATAATGTGCTTGTGACTGGACTGACCCAGGAGTTCCTGTTACCCTCACATATAATGTGCTTGTGACTGGACTGACCCAGGAGTTCCTGTTACCCTCACATATAATGTGCTTGTGACGGGACTGACCCAGGAGTTCCTGTTACCCTCACATATAATGTACTTGTGACTGGACTGACCCACGGGTTTCTGTTACTCTCACAAATAATGTGCTTGTGACTAGACTGACCCAGGGGTTCCTGTTACCCTCACATATAATGTGCTTGTGACTGGACTGACCCAGGGGTCCCTATTACCCTCACATATAATGTGCTTGTGACTGGACTGACCCAGGAGTTCCTGTTAGCCTCACATATAATGTGCTTGTGACTGGACTGAGCCAAGGGTTCCTGTTACCCTCACATATAATGTGCTTGTGACTGGACTGACTCAGGGGTTCCCGTTACCCTCACTTATAATGTGCTTGTGACTTACCTAACCCAGAAGTTCCTGTTACCCTCATATATAATGTGCTTGTGACTGGACTGACCCAGGGTTCCGGTTACCCTCACATATAATGTGCTTGTGACTGGACTGACCAGGGGTTCCTTTTACCATCACATATAATGTGCTTGTTACTGGACTGACCCAGGGGTTCCTGTTACTCTCACATATAATGTGCTTGTGACTGGACTGACCCAGGGGTTCCTGTTACCCTCACATATAATGTGCTTGTGACTGGACTGACCCAGGGGTCCCTATTACCCTCACATATACAGGGAGTGCAGAATTATTAGGCAAGTTGTATTTTTGAGGATTAATTTTATTATTGAACAACAACCATGTTCTCAATGAACCCAAAAAACTCATTAATATCAAAGCTGAATAGTTTTGGAAGTAGTTTTTAGTTTGTTTTTAGTTATAGCTATTTTAGGGGGATATCTGTGTGTGCAGGTGACTATTACTGTGCATAATTATTAGGCAACTTAACAAAAAACAAATATATACCCATTTCAATTATTTATTTTTACCAGTGAAACCAATATAACATCTCAACATTCACAAATATACATTTCTGACATTCAAAAACAAAACAAAAACAAATCAGTGACCAATATAGCCACCTTTCTTTGCAAGGACACTCAAAAGCCTGCCATCCATGGATTCTGTCAGTGTTTTGATCTGTTCACCATCAACATTGCGTGCAGCAGCAACCACAGCCTCCCAGACACTGTTCAGAGAGGTGTACTGTTTTCCCTCCTTGTAAATCTCACATTTGGTGATGGACCACAGGTTCTCAATGGGGTTCAGATCAGGTGAACAAGGAGGCCATGTTATTAGATTTTCTTCTTTTATACCCTTTCTTGCCAGCCACGCTGTGGAATACTTGGACGCGTGTGATGGAGCATTGTCCTGCATGAAAATCATGTTTTTCTTGAAGGATGCAGACTTCTTCCTGTACCACTGCTTGAAGAAGGTGTCTTCCAGAAACTGGCAGTAGGACTGGGAGTTGAGCTTGACTCCATCCTCAACCTGAAAAGGCCCCACAAGCTCATCTTTGATGATACCAGCCCAAACCAGTACTCCACCTCCACCTTGCTGGCGTCTGAGTCGGACTGGAGCTCTCTGCCCTTTACCAATCCAGCCACGGGCCCATCCATCTGGCCCATCAAGACTCACTCTCATTTCATCAGTCCATAAAACCTTAGAAAAATCAGTCTTGAGATATTTCTTGGCCCAGTCTTGACGTTTCAGCTTGTGTGTCTTGTTCAGTGGTGGTCGTCTTTCAGCCTTTCTTACCTTGGCCATGTCTCTGAGTATTGCACACCTTGTGCTTTTGGGCACTCCAGTGATGTTGCAGCTCTGAAATATGGCCAAACTGGTAGCAAGTGGCATCTTGGCAGCTGCACGCTTGACTTTTCTCAGTTCATGGGCAGTTATTTTGCGCCTTGGTTTTTCCACACGCTTCTTGCGACCCTGTTGACTATTTTGAATGAAACGCTTGATTGTTCGATGATCACGCTTCAGAAGCTTTGCAATTTTAAGAGTGCTGCATCCCTCTGCAAGATATCTCACTATTTTTGACTTTTCTGAGCCTGTCAAGTCCTTCTTTTGACCCATTTTGCCAAAGGAAAGGAAGTTGCCTAATAATTATGCACACCTGATATAGGGTGTTGATGTCATTAGACCACACCCCTTCTCATTACAGAGATGCACATCACCTAATATGCTTAATTGGTAGTAGGCTTTCGAGCCTATACAGCTTGGAGTAAGACAACATGCATAAAGAGGATTATGTGGTCAAAATACAAATTTGCCTAATAATTCTGCACTCCCTGTAATGTGCTTGTGACTGGACTGACCCAGGAGTTCCTGTTAGCCTCACATATAATGTGCTTGTGACTGGACTGAGCCAAGGGTTCCTGTTACCCTCACATATAATGTGCTTGTGACTGGACTGACTCAGGGGTTCCCGTTACCCTCACATATAATGTGCTTGTGACTTACCTAACCCAGAAGTTCCTGTTACCCTCATATATAATGTGCTTGTGACTGGACTGACCAAGGGTTCCGGTTACCCTCACATATAATGTGCTTGTCACTGGACTGACCCAGGGGTTCCTGTTACACTCACATATAATGTGCTTGTGACTGGACTGAGCCAAGGGTTCCTGTTACCCTCACATATAATGTGCTTGTGACTGGACTGACCAGGGGTTCCTGTTGCCCTTGCATATAATGTGCTTGTGACTGGACTGACCCAGGGGTTCCTGTTACCCTCACATATAATGTGCTTGTGACTGGACTGACCAGGGGTTCCTTTTACCATCACATATAATGTGCTTGTGACTGGACTGACCCAGAAGTTCCTGTTACCCTCATATATAATGTGCTTGTGACTGGACTGACCCAGGGTTCCGGTTACCCTCACATATAATGTGCTTGTCACTGGACTGACCCAGGGGTTCCTGTTACACTCACATATAATGTGCTTGTGACTAGACTGAGCCAAGGGTTCCTGTTACCCTCACATATAATGTGCTTGTGACTGGACTGACCCAGGGGTTCCTGTTACCCTCACATATAATGTGCTTGTTACTGGACTGACCAGGGGTTCCTGTTGCCCTTGCATATAATGTGCTTGTGACTGGACTGACCCAGGGGCTCCTGTTACCCTCACATATAATGTGCTTGTGACTGGACTGACCAGGGGTTCCTGACTGACCAGGGGTTCCTTTTACCATCACATATAATGTGCTTGTGACTGGACTGACCCAGGGGTTCCTGTTACTCTCACATATAATGTGCTTGTGACTGGACTGACCCAGGGGTTCCTGTTACCCTCACATATAATGTGCTTGTAACTGGACTGACCCAGGGGTTCCTGTTACCCTCACATATAATGTGCTTGTGACTGGACTGACCCAGGGGTTCTTGTTACCCTCACATGTAACGTGCTTTTAACTGGACTGACCCAGGGGTTCTTGTTACCCTCACATGTAACGTGCTTGTAAATGGACCGACCCAGGGGTTCCTGTTACCCTCACATATAATGTGCTTGTGACTGGACTGACCCAGGGGTTGTTTTACACAATACAATCAAGGTTAATGTATGCTCCGTCCTTTATCTCTCTACTTGTCCCAGCTGGAACATTACATATACTAAGAAGGGATTGGCACGTACAGGACATCTGGCAGTTGTGAGGTTTGATGGTGCTACCATAATGAATATGGGTGCACAGCACAAACCTCAGACTAGCAATGATTTATATGGGGCACT
Source organism: Bombina bombina (assembly GCF_027579735.1). NCBI lineage: Eukaryota > Metazoa > Chordata > Amphibia > Anura > Bombinatoridae > Bombina > Bombina bombina. The sequence continues at coordinate 1,291,204,082 of NC_069500.1, read as the reverse complement.
TAACACAACTTTAGATGTTAATGGAAGGGACACGCACTAATGATAACCTTAGGAAGATAGGTAAATCAAACACAGTATCATCTTTACAATAGGGTCCCCCTGCAATCTCAGCAGTGCCTATTAGTATAGACCACTGGTTTTAAAAACCGGACCTCAGGCCTCCCGAACAGGCCAGGGTTTCAGGATTACCTTGGTTGAGAGCAGGTAAAATAACCATTTACTAATCAGCTGATTATTTCACCTGTACTCCATTTCAGATATCCTCAAAATGTGGCCTGTTAGGGAGGCCTGAGGAGTGGTTTGAAAACCAGTTGTATGTGAATTATAATATTACCTTTAAAATACCTCACAACTATTCCTATTTGTGTGGGACAGTACTGAATTCTGAGCTCTATCCCTCAGGCAGTGATGGTTTGAAGGATTTCACGTAGCCCAGCCAGTGATTCTGGTGTAGTAGAGGAACACAAAGCAGGAGACAGATATGGAAACAAAGTATCGCTGAGAGTAAGTAGACACTGGCCTTGTAGAAAACTAAGACCAGTGCTCCTTTCAGGGTGAAAGTCACATTTTTATCTTGAGACATAGATGTGCTGTTCTTTCACAAACTTTTACATGTATGGATCAACGTTACATCTGTGACACAATTTCACCTTATAAGAGAATCTGTTGGAAACTTTACAAATGGGACTGAGACTTTTGTACACACAAGAAATATTAACTTTAAGAGTTTGCACTTTGGGGTATACTGTTACGTTGGCATTGTTGAATATTATATATATATATATATATATATATATATATATATATATTGGATGTATAAGTCTATAGACATGTGTTTGCAGACTATAATTTAATGTGATTTCAGTGAGATCTATTATGAATATATATATTTGTTATGTGAGGCCTGGCCTGTCTGGTTGTGGGAGGCCTGGCATGTCTGGTTGTGCGAAGAGTGGCATGTCTAGTTGTGCTAAGAGTGGCATGTCTAGTTGTGCGAAGAGTGGCATGTCTAGTTGTGCGAAGAGTGGCATGTCTAGTTGTGCGAAGAGTGGCATGTCTAGTTGTGCGAAGAGTGGCATGTCTAGTTGTGCGAAGAGTGGCATGTCTGGATGTGTGAGGCCTGGCATGTCTGGATGTGCGAAGAGTGGCATATCTAGTTGTGTGAAGAGTGGCATGTCTAGTTGTGTGAAGAGTGGCATGTCTAGTTGTGCGAAGAGTGGCATGTCTAGTTGTGTGAAGAGTGGCATGTCTAGTTGTGCGAGGCCTGGCATGTCTAGTTGTGCGAAGAGTGGCATGTCTAGTTGTGTGAAGAGTGGCATGTCTAGTTGTGCGAAGAGTGGCATGTCTAGTTGTGCGAAGAGTGGCATGTCTAGTTGTGCGAAGAGTGGCATATCTGCTTGTGCGAAGAGTGGCATGTCTGCTTGTGCGAGGCCTTGCATGTCTGCTTGTGCGAGGCCTGGCATGTCTGCTTGTGCGAGGCCTGGCATGTCTAGTTGTGCGAAAAGTGGCATGTCTAGTTGTGCAAAGAGTGGCATGTCTAGTTGTGCAAAGAGTGGCATGTCTAGTTGTGCGAAGAGTGGCATTTCTAGTTGTGCGAAGAGTGGCATGTCTGCTTGTGCGAAGAGTGGCATGTCTGCTTGTGCGAGGCCTAGCATGTCTGCTTGTGTGAGGCCTGGCATGTCTGGTTGTGCGAAGAGTGGCATATCTAGTTGTGCGAAGAGTGGCATGTCTAGTTGTGCGAAGAGTGGCATGTCTAGTTGTGCGAAGAGTGGCATGTCTAGTTGTGCGAAGAGAGGCATTTCTAGTTGTGCGCAGAGTGGCATTTCTAGTTGTGCGAAGAGTGGCATGTCTGCTTGTGCGAAGAGTGGCATGTCTGCTTGTGCGAGGCCTGGCATGTCTAGTTGTCCGAAAAGTGGCATGTCTAGTTGTGCGAAGAGTGGCATGTCTAGTTGTGCAAATAGTGGCATGTCTAGTTGTGCGAATAGTGGCATGTCTAGTTGTGAGAAGAGTGGCATGTCTAGTTGTGCGAATAGTGGCATGTCTAGTTGTGAGAAGAGTGACATGTCTGCTTGTGCGAGGCCTGACATGTCTGCTTGTGCGAGGCCGGGCATGTCTGGTTGTGCGAGGCCCGGCATGTCTGGTTGTGCGAGGCCCGGCATGTCTGGTTGTGCGAGGCCCGGCATGTCTGGTTGTGCGAGGCCCGGCATGTCTGGTTGTGCGAGGCCCGGCATGTCTGGTTGTGCGAGGCCCGGCATGTCTGGTTGTGGGAGGCCCGGCATGTCTGGTTGTGGGAGGCCCGGCATGTCTGGTTGTGCAAGGCTTGGCATGTCTGGTTGTGCGAGGCCCGGCATGTCTGGTTGTGGGAGGCCCGGCATGTCTGGTTGTGGGAGGCCCGGCATGTCTGGTTGTGCAAGGCTTGGCATGTCTGGTTGTGGGAGGCCCGGCATGTCTGGTTGTGCAAGGCTTGGCATGTCTGGTTGTGCGAGGCCCGGCATGTCTGGTTGTGGGAGGCCCGGCATGTCTGGTTGTGGGAGGCCCGGCATGTCTGGTTGTGCAAGGCTTGGCATGTCTGGTTGTGCGAGGCCCGGCATGTCTGGTTGTGGGAGGCCCGGCATGTCTGGTTGTGCAAGGCTTGGCATGTCTGGTTGTGCGAGGCCCAGCATGTCTAGTTGTGCGAAGAGTGGCATGTCTAGTTGTGCTAATAGTGGCATGTCTAGTTGTGAGAAGAGTGGCATGTCTAGTTGTGAGAAGAGTGACATGTCTGCTTGTGCGAGGCCTGACATGTCTGGTTGTGCGAGGCCTGGCATGTCTGGTTGTGCGAGGCCTGGCATGTCTGGTTGTGCGAGGCCCAGCATGTCTGGTTGTGCGAGGCCCGGCATGTCTGGTTGTGGGAGGCCCGGCATGTCTGGTTGTGGGAGGCCCGGCATGTCTGGTTGTGCGAGGCCCGGCATGTCTGGTTGTGGGAGGCCCGGCATGTCTGGTTGTGCGAGGCCCAGCATGTCTGGTTGTGGGAGGCCCGGCATGTCTAGTTGTGGGAGGCCCGGCATGTCTGGTTGTGGGAGGCCCGGCATGTCTGGTTGTGGGAGGCCCGGCATGTCTGGTTGTGGGAGGCCCGGCATGTCTGGTTGTGGGAGGCCCGGCATGTCTGGTTGTGGGAGGCCCGGCATGTCTGGTTGTGGGAGGCCCGGCATGTCTGGTTGTGGGAGGCCCAACATGTCTGGTTGTGCAAGGCTTGGCATGTCTGGTTGTGCGAGGCCTGGCATGTCTGGTTGTGCGAGGCCTGGCATGTCTGGTTGTGCGAGGCCTGGCATGTCTGGTTGTGCGAGGCCTGGCATATCTGGTTGTGTGAGGCCTGGCATGTCTGGTTGTGTGAGGCCTGGCATGTCTGGTTGATGTAAACTATGTCATTATTATTAGCATTTATTGTTATAATTTGTAAATAAAGCACAGCCATATTAACCCTTTCACTGCTAAGCCATTTTCACATCCCAGTGCTGAGACAATTTTGAGCTTTTTGGTGCCTACATTTAAATACTATTGTAAGTCGTATTTCAGTATATGACACACACAAATTATATATTGTTTTTTCAGCAGGCCGAGTAGCTTCAGAATATACCATTATTATATTTATATTTCATGACATGTGAGATAGCTGCAGCAAAACCTGTAAAAATAAATTGTATAATATTGAAAACGGCCAGGTGACCACTGCTGTTACTGAAATCACCTTACTGAAGTACCACATGATAAATGAGAGGCCCATACGGACTTTTGGGGGTTATAATAGAGATTAGAGAGCCTGCTCCAAAAATCTTGGGCTTCATGTTTCAAATGAATGACTATTCCCTGCACTAATGTCTTTAAAACATGACATATCCTGTGTATCCTTGAGTTAGTTTCTGACAGATTCCCCTTTATCAATAAGTTCACAAATACTAAAGGGACAGTCAACACCAGAATTTTTGTTGTTTTAAAAGATATAATCCCTTAATTACCCATTCCCCAGTTTTGCATAATCAACACAGTTATAATTATACACGTTTTACCTCTGTAATTACCTTGTATCTAAGCCTCTGCAGACTGACCCCTTATTTCAGTTCTTTTGACAGACTTGCATTTTAGCCAATAAGTGCTCACTCCTCAGTAAATTCATGTGCATGAGCTCAATGTTATCTATATGAAACACATGAACTAATGCCCTCTAGTGGTGAAAAACTGCCAAAATTAATTTAGATTAGATTAGAGGCGGCCTTCAAGGTCTAAGAAATTAGCATATGAACCTCCTAGGTTTAGCTTTCAACTAATAATACCAAGAGAACAAAGCTAAATTGGTGATAAAAGTAAATTGGAAAGTTGTTTAAAATTACATGCCCTATCTGAATCATGAAAGTTTTTTTTGGAATTGATTGTCCCTTTAAATAAGCAAGAAATAACATTACCATTGGGGTATCATGAATTAATGTTCTTAGGTCTTTAAAGTTGCTTTGCACCAGTTTTCTGGATTCCCTGATTTGGTTTGTGAGGTTCTGATTTGCAGCATAGGCACAAAGTACACCAACACTGCAAAGGAAAGCAAAAACACAATTAACAAGCACAGAACATATAAATACAATTATGTCATAGGTAGCTTGATTTCCTCCAGAGGGGGATATCTTCAGTGCAGCAGAGGAGCAGCTGAACAGCAGCTTAAACTTAAATAAGATTAAATAGCAGCTAGTGCTAATGCTACAAGCCAGTAACATCTAAAAATTATGTTTTTTTTTAATGGGGTCAGGATTGGCAAAAAACAAAAGTGAAGCTTACACACTTGTTGACTGACATAGAAATCAATCAACTAACAATGAAATTACTGGATATGAAATTACTGGATATAGTTATTAAATTGTGGAAATTTGTACTTTTGAAACCCTTCCAGCTTTTGAACCCTTTCCTGCCTTTAGAGTAACACAAAGGAACTCATTTTGTCAAAATCTAGATGTGCATGTCTCCTGTTCACTGTTCTACCTGAGGAAGACACAGGATGCTGAAACGTATTCCGCCTTTTTACCTGGAAATAAGAATGCATTATTTCATCTACCACCTGCTCACTCTCAGCGTTTTCCATCAACTGAGGCTAATTCATTGTATGCAGCGCTACCTATATTGTATTTTTTTTCTAAGAGGGAGCTGTTCTAAAGAGTAAATTAAAGGGACATTCCGGTCAAAATGTAATTGCACATAGATTAATGACATCATTAAATATAAATATATTTGTAATTTACAAGTATTGGCAAAAATGCTTCTGGTAAAAGTCATTACTGCTTTAGTGTTAACATTTTTCTCTGCATGTGCATGTGAAGCATATCTAGATAGTCTCAGTGCAACAGAATTTTAATCCCTTCACGCCGTTAGGATGTTGCATGCCATCCTAACAGCGTTGGGCTTTAATGCTGCTAGGGCATATATGGCATCCTGCAGCTTCCCCCTTTAAAGTAGGCAAGGATCGGCCGGGGGGGGGGGGGGGGGCGAGCCTAGCAGCTTACAAAGTCCCCCATGACCCAATCTCAGGCTTGAAATCATGTGATCGCATCGACAAACATCGTTAGACTATTATACCGGCAAGAAGGGGTTAAATACTGCAGCTACTCAGAATGCCAGTGGAGCTTAAATCATGTCAGCAATTAACAAACTGAGTCATTACCAGATGGTACAAGCACGTTAGGCTCTCTGAGAAAGTGCTGTGTTTAAAATATTGGTGCACAGAGCATACTTAAATATACTTTTGAAATGGCTTTAACATTTACTAGAAGCATTTTTGCTAATACATGTATATTGCAATAATGCTTCTATTAAAAACTGAAACGCACCCGTGTGCTTTTCAATTGTGGCTGGAATGTCCCTTTAATGGAACCTTAGTTAGAACTTGTGAAGCTCAATACCCTAAACCAATTTATAAGTGGATTTTAACAAAGTATGTTCTGCTGTTTATTTATTATATTTACATAAAGTTGTCTTCTTTTCTGTCCGTGCACCTTGTGTGTCATCTTTATTTATTTTATTGTATTGTAGGATGTTGGCTATGCTATGATGTAATACAAACTTTCCAGATCTCTATATAACATTTGTAATTATTACCAGCTTTTATATTTTTACATGTACCATTTCTCCATCTTTAATCTAATCTAAATATCAAAAAGCTATTTGTACTCAGTCATTTTGATACCTAAGTCTCATTTTAAATTTATAGTCTTAAAGGGACACTGAACCCAATTTTTTTATTTTGTGATTCAGATAGAGCATGCAATTTTAAGCAACTTTCTAATTTACTCCTATTATCAATTTTTCTTCATTCTCTTGCTATCTTTATTTGAAAAAGAAGGCATCTAAGCATTTTTTTTGGTTCAGACCTGTGGACAGCACTTTTTTATTGGTGGATGAATTTATCCACCAATCAGCAAGAACAACCCAGGTTGTTCACCAAAAATGGGCCGGCATCTAAACTTACATTCTTGCATTTCAAATAAAGATACCAAGAGAATGAAGAAAAGTTGATAATAGGAGTAAATTAGAAAGTTGCTTAAAATTGCATGCTCTATCTGAATTACAAATGAAAAAATTGGGTTCAGTGTCCCTTTAATGCTGGTTAGAGGCAAATAGTATACAGTATATTTTTGGCTATTTCACAGGCTGAGATAGAACTGTTTTCAAGCAAGGGGTTAACAATTGCACATTCACTTCCATCAAATGGTTTCATGTGAAACAGTGTTAAATGGCTAAATTGTCATAGCGCTAATAATAAGCACACATTACAGAGAACTGAAATATATATATAAGAACTCGCCTAATTAGTAGCGATGTAACAAAAAGAAATGTTGCAAAACAGCCCCTCTGACAGTCAGCGTTTTTCTTTTGTCTTTGATGCATTTCTCCACCACAGTTGTCACAGCAACGACACATGCAAAAGCAAAGACCCACCAGAGGCATCAGCAGAAAAAAGAGCACTCCTACTGCAGCAGCGATAATAAAGCCAACCTCATAATGTAGCGTCTGCAATGTAAACAAATATATGGTATTAATGCGCCACTTGCAGCTGGGAAAAGACACAGAATTAAATACAAAAGACAATGGCACTGAGCTTACCAAAAAAAGGCACTTGATATACACTAATCTTATAAAATAGCTGCAACTAATTGATCTATGTGAAGCCAAACTATATCTAAACTGTACCAATATGTATCTAAAGCTTGTTGTGTTTAAAGTGATTGCAAACATGAATACATTAAAGGGACAGTAAAGTCAAAATTAAACTTTCATGACTCGGATAGAGAATGCAATTTTAAATAACTTTCCAATTTACTTATGTTAACAAATTTGCTTTGTTCTCTTGGTATCTTTTATTGATGAGTAACACTAGGTAGGCTCATTAGAGCTCAGGAGTGTGCACGTGTCTTTAGCACTCTATGGCAGCAGTGTTTTGCAACATTGTATAAAAAAAAGCTACAAATAATGTTGCAAAACACTGCTGCCATAGAGAAGACACATGCACACTCCTGAGCTCTTATGAGCCTACCTAGTTTTATTCTTCAATAAAAGATACCAAGAGAACAAAGCAAATTTGATAACAGAAGTAAATTGGAACGTTATTTAAAATTGCATGCTCTATCTGAATTATGAAAGTCTAATTTTGACTTTTACTGTCCCTTTAACAATTTGAAAGATGCTTAATTTTAAAAATATTTACCACTGAGTGATGGTAAACAGACCGCCGTTTCTCCACCTGCATCTCACACTGTATTTAGCAGATTGATGACGAATCCGGCTTCCTCCAATCATTGCCCGATCTGGCGTCCAGCTCGTGGGCACACAGCGATTGGAGGAAGCCGGATTAATCATCGATCTGCTAAATACAGTATGAGATGCAGGTGGAGGGACGGCGGTATATTTACCATCACTCAGTGGTAAATATTTTTAAAATTAAGCATCTTTCAAAATGTTAATAAAATTTATGTGCCCCTGTTTTAAAGATTACTTTTATATACTGGCCAGTAATTTATTAAAGTTTACAATCTCTTTAATCAGTCGTGAATGATCCCCACTAAGCTTCCCATCATTCTCTGACATTTCCTTACTTTGTCCTAAGGTGTGATGCTAGTTAATTGGAGAAGTTTGATAATGTGGATCAATCATAGAACAATAAATTGGACAAGGATTGAGTATTGTATATAAATTATACTTTACTTAAAGAGAAAGGAAAAAACAAAAATATTATCAATGCATTTAAAGCGTTGCACTAAATAAATCAATTGGATTCTATTTTTTTTTTTTTTTTTTAACACCCCTTATTGTACCTAAGCTAATTATTTAATGCACATTTTTATATATTAGGCAGTGTTCTCCACAAAAAGTTTGGCCAGCCAGGTGGCATTATATAGTAGCCGGGTCAGGGGGAGAGTAATATTTTCTAATATTATATAATTTCCTGCTATCCAAAGCACACATTAATTGCATAATTTAACATAAATGTGTTTAATGATAGTTTGCAATAAAACTTTAACATTTTTTTAATCTTATCTCATTTTAGCTTAATATTGGTTACAATTTTAGCGGGGGGGGGGGGGGGTTAGTAAAATCAGAAGAGTGGTGCACCTGCTAAAAATGTCCTAGGGTGAACACTGCTAGGTAGCACTAAATACTATTGCTATCAGCTCTTAGTACACCTAATATATTCATCATATTTGTTATCCAATAGCGTACATTCTATACCTGGAAAAGTGTTTAGAGTGATTTGTTATTATCATCAAACTTGACACTATCATATCACCATATCATTTAACCCAAGCACAACAGGACTGTAAAAATACCATCTATCTTACAATATGGAGAATTGGTCTTTAAAGATTGTGCAATGAAACAAAATATTTTAAAAATAAACCAATGAGAAGACATTACCTGAAGAGTGAGGACAACATTTTCTGGCTGTTGAAGTCAAAGCAGATATGGAAAGCATGTAATAAAAAGGCAGCATGCACAGAAAACATTAGATGAATAATGAATATGTGAGACATTACACAATAAAAGTTTTGCCAAAGGAACTGATGCATTCATTTTAATGTCAGATTTCCAGTCCTTGCAACACTGACCATATAAATGCTGTAGAAAAATATATATATTCATAATAGATCCCACTAAAATCACATGAAATTATAGTCTGCAAACACATATCTATAGACTTGTACATATATATATTAAACATTTTTTTATTTTGCCTGAGCTAGATATACATTTTGCACCTGCAAATTCACCTACCCCCTTCCCACTGTAAGGTAACTTTTATTTATTAGGAAGCTTGTGCCAATATAGCCAAAACACATGTTTTTCTATAGCCATTATAACCGCGTAGAGGGTTCTTACAAAGATTATCAGGCTGCTTTTTGCATTGGGACAAGTAAAATGATATCACATTTCCAATGTGCTATACACATGCACTGATGTCCCAACTGCACATGTATGGTACCAGTCTATGATATAATCACACTAGCTGCTTAATGCATGGTACCAGTCTATGATATAATCACACTAGCTGCTTAATGCATGGTACCAGTCTATGATATAATCACACTAGCTGCTTAATGCATGGTACCAGTCTATGATATAATTAAACTAGCTGCTTAAAACATGGTACCAGTCTATGATATAATCACACTAGCTGCTTAATGCATGGTACCAGTCTATGATATAATCACACTAGCTGCACATGCATGGTACCAGTCTATAATATAACCACACTAGCTGCACATGCATGGTACCAGTCTATAATATAACCAAAATAGCTGCACATGCATGGTACCAGTCTATGATATAATCACACTAGCTGCACATGCATGGTAACAGTCTATGATATAATCACACTAGCTGCACATGCATGGTACCAGTCTATAATATAACTGCAATAGCTGCACATGCATGGTACCAGTCTATGATATAATCACACTAGCTGCACATGCATGGTACCAGTCTATAATATAACTGCAATAGCTGCACATGCATGGTACCAGTCTTTGATATAATCACACTAGTGGCACATGCATAGTACCAGTCTATGATATAATCACACTAGCTGCTTCATTCATGGTACCAGTCTATAATATAACCCCTGCCCCAATAGCTGCACATGCAAGGTACCAGTCTATAATATAACCACAATAGCTCAGCTGCACATGCATGGTATAAGTCTATGATATAATCACACTAACTGCACATGCATGGTACCAGTCTATGATATAATCACACTAGCTGCACATGCATGGTACCAGTCTATGATATAATCACACTAGCTGCACATGCATGGTACCAGTCTATAATATAATCACACTAGCATGCATGTGGCCCTATACAACAGGGCATTAACTGTTGCACTTCTCTGATGAAAGCATAAACGGGTCGATTTAACAAGCAGCGGATGCTGCATCAACGCTCCATTGTTTCTGAAAAGTAAATCTTGGTAGGCTGATAAGAGCTCAGGAGCGTGCACGTTTCTTTAGCAGTCTATGGCAGCAGTGTTTGTAACTATGTATAGCATTGCTGTAAAACCTAGACAGGTTGATAGGAGCTTAAGAATGTGAATGTTTCTTTAGCATTATATGGCAGCAGCGTTTGTAACTATGTACAAGATTGTTGTAAACAATGCTGCCAGATGGCTAGACACGTGCATTCTCTTGAGCTCCTCTAGGATTTCTGTTTAACAAAGGTTACCAATAAAACTAAGTACAATTTATAATAGAAGCTAATTAGAAAGTTGCTGAACTGTTTATGCTCTGCTCAATCCCTTTAAGCTTAATGTTTATTTTACCAGCCCTTTAACAAATAATACCAAGAGAACTAAAAGCAAAACTAATAAGATAATTAATTTGGAAAGTGGTTTAAAACTTCATGCTCTATCCAATCATTTAACTTTAATTTTTACTTTACCAGCCCTTTAACACAGGATACTAAAATAACTAAGTAAAACTCATAAGATAATTACATTGGAATCATTTGACTTTACTGTCTCATGTACTGTAATGATCATGATTGCTTGTCTCTCTCACTTGTAGGCAATGAGCAGCCTGGTTAATCTGATTGTATGTTCCTATTGTATTGTATGTTAGGGCTAACCTTAAACCCTATTGTAACCCTCAGGCTATCCTTCCCTTTAAAGTGCAGTATCTCCACCAGCCTCCCAATAAACATGAACCAAAAAGGTGGATATTTGCAGATCCAAAATCTCTAGAGTTAAAATATTTAAAAACTAAAACTGCATATATTTCTGTGTACTACTGTAAAGGCTGCAAGTGATGCATTAAAATGGGCATAAATATGAATATTACCCTGCTCTGAACTGTTTTTTTATGCAACCCAAAGGCAAATATGCACATGTTCCAAGTGCCAAATGAATACATTGCTTTTAAGCAACTGTAATGAAAAGAACACAACTTTAATAATGCCATAATATTGTAAAAATGACATGCTCTAATTTGTTAAAGCAGGTCATGTGTCATTTTAAGACTATCGACCCTGCACTACTGTGCGTTTAACCCTGCAATTAATTTAATGTATAACAAAATTCAAGTTCAGTTTGCCGTTTGTCATGATTTGGCATTGACTATTTAACCATAGTTTACTTAATTATAACAATGTATCCATTGAGATCTAAAATTAAAATTTAAAGTATTCCAATAAATGAAAAAAACAAAACTTCATTCTTCTCTGTTTTTAAATGTTGGTTTGACCACAAATTCCACCATTACTGTACTGAAAGAATTGGACAGTGGTATTCTGATTCACAAAACACTTTTAAGCAGCTTTTAGTTTGATTTTTGGAATTTTCAATTCTTATTGAAAACTGACTTTGGATTGGCTGTACGCACTGCTTTTTAGTGTTACATGTGTTAACTTGTGGATCTTTGTGTAGTTTTATATATATATATATACACACACATACATATACACACACACACACACACATGGGCTGCCCACTTGCCTCCCTCGTATCCCTCCGACGGCACAAATGATCGGCACCATCGCTGGCCGATGCAGAGGGGGCCACAGAGTGGCCCCTTCTGCATTGGTTGCCTAAAAAAAGGGTGTTGTACGATGCCTCAACATCGAGGCATCGCTGCAATACCCTGAAAGCATCTGGAAGCGATCACGATCGATTCCAGTGCTTGAAACCCCAGAGGACGCGCTTATGTTGTGTTTGGTGCTAATTTTTACCCTTACACTTTATGCTAGGTCTTCATTTGCCCAAACCCAATGCAAACTAATTTAGTTTGCGCTCGATGAAACGCATTAACTTTCAACATGTTATACGCGTGCAAGTTAGCGACCCATGTTAAGTGCACGTCATAAATTGATATTGCAAGCTAAGTGGAACATACTGAATTTATCAAAAAGGGAAGTTATCTGTTACATTTTCACTTAAAGTAAATCAAACAACTTGAGATTTTTAGATAAAATATTTAGTTATCTATAGTAAAATAACTTTGCAGTATATTTTCATTATTTATTTTGCCCCATTATGGACCAGATTACAAGTTAAGTGCTAACTCCACTAGAAGTAAGCTTTTTGCGCTCATCGGATAACTCTCGTATTGCTAGTTGAAAGTAAAATGTTTTCGCTCCCACACTAACCCGATGCGCGTAAAAAGCAGAACTTAGAATATCGTGTGCGTTAACGTATTCCCCCATAGAAGTCAAAGGAGCAAAAAGGTGGGAAAACCTAACACCCTACTCTTGCACAAACCCAATAACATATTCTCAGTGCGCTAACTCGACATAAAAATATGAATATTTCACATTTCAATGTTCTTCCCATAGCAGAATGTGTTCTATTTATTCATAAATGCATATTTCTACATATATATGATGGTATTTTGGCAATATATATATATCTATACCTATATATAGATTATATAGAGGTATAGATATATAGAGATATATAGCAATATATATTTAAAAATGTGAAGAACATTGTAATATGAAATATTTACAGTAAACACACAGTATAACACTACATTAAATATGAATATTGCATAAACTTTTGCATGCTTCCATCCACTTTACTGTAAAGGGCTCCAAAGCTCACACACACACACAAATATACAGTATATATATGTGTGTGTATTTATGTGTTTATATGTTGTATATGTCTGTAAATGCAAATACATACATATGTACACATACATACATAAATATATACATATATTTTGCAAAACAGTTTTCTAGTGCGCTAAGGATGCGCTTATTATAGTGTAAATCATAATTGCACATATGCATTCACGATTACTTTCAACTTGTAATACGAGTGCTAAAGCCGACGCGGGCTAAAATCTGCAATAAACCTCTTTTTGCTTGAATGTAACTGTTAGTGTGGCACTCTAAATCTGGCCATATATGTACTTTAATTCTAAAAATTATATATTTTCTAATTTTAAGAATTGAGAAAAGGCTAATCTTGCTACATGTCTATTCCTAAATTGCTTCAGTAAATGCATAACAAATGCATTAAAATGCTGTTTATACTATCATATTTATTTTTGCTAGCTCTGTCTTCTCCAGGAACAAGTTTTAATTGGCTCCTCAAGATAAAGTAAGTGGAAGTTGGAGTTTGTCTACAAAAAAAAACAAAAAAAAAACAATTGCAGCAAACACGATGTTAATTTGTTTTTAAAATGTTTAGACTTGGCTGGTATGTTATTCTATAGCAAGAGAACCAAAATGTATTGTAAGGGACACTCAAGTCAAAATTAAACTTTCCAATTTACTTCCATTAACAAAATGTGCACAGTCTTTTTATATAGCTGGTGACTTTTTGAGTCACCATCTTCTACTGAGCATGTGCAAGAATTCACAGAATAAGCATGTATGCATTTGTGACTGGCTGATGGCAGTCACATGGTACAGGGGGAGTGGAAATAGACATAATTTTTAAAATTGTCAGAATAAAAATCTACTACTCATTTGAAGTTCAGACTAAGTGCTATTGCATTGTCTTGTTATCATACATTTGTTGATTATGCAAATCTACTGTGTTGACTAGTCCTTTAAACTGTTTTTTTTCCCTTCTATACAGATGTGTAAAACCCTCAAAGGAAATCTCCCACCATGTAAAGTCTGTCTCATCACTTTCATGTGTTTGTTTATGTATAAGGAAAGTAGATGTTCCTGTTACAATGTATTTGTAATTCAGGCAGCCTAACTAATAGCATTCCTGCTAAAGTAGTCAAATGCCATAGAAACGAATAACAAAAAAACCTTAGTTGAATATTTGCACAGCAAACCTCTAATAGATTAAAAAAAGGGAATCTATATTATTTGAAGAACTTGTACAGTGACCTGAATTTCAGTTGGAAGCAACAGAGTATTTATTTTTAAAAACTGCATGACTGGCTTTTGGTATGCAGAATTGTACAAATTAATTTGTTAATAAAACCTTGCAATTAAATCCTCCTACCAAAGTATGGCATATTTTAGAAGTAACACAGCACTCCATTTATCAAGCATTGTACTCAGCGTTGGCAGCTTTTGCAGTGCAGGTTCGCTAATGTGAGCTTCCAACCACAAGATAGACTTCCATTTTAGCCAATAAGTGCCGACTCATAAATAACTCCACGGGAGTGAGCATGTTATATATATATATATATAACACACATGAACTAGCAGTGTCTAACTGTTAAAATGCACTGAGATAAGAGGCATTTCAACGGTTTAAATAGCATATGACCCTACCCAGGTTTAGCTTTCCATAAAGAATGCAAAGAGAGCAAAGCAAATTTAATTATAAAAGTATATTGGAAAGTTGTTTAAAATTGGATGCCCCATCAGAATTATTGAAGTTTAATTTTGCGTAGACTGTCCCTTTAAAGTCAGCTCCACAGCAACAATGCACTATTGGGTTCTAGCTGGTGAGCCAATGACAAGAGGCAAAGGGGTGTAACCAATCACCAGCTAGTAGCAAGCATAGGATACCAAGAGAATAAGGTAAATTAAATAATAGAAGCAAATGTAAATGTCTCTTAAAATGACACGCTCTATCACCTCTAAAAGTTTAAATTGATCTTTCATGCCTCTTTTAGAAGAAGGTTAAATCTTCTGCACTGATTAATTGGAACGATCGTGCAGAGCTGCACATGATATTGCTTGTGAAGTCTGCAGTGGCTTTGCAAACCCCAAATATGGGCAGACAGGTTCCCTAGCAGGAAAGTGTGTCCACCCCTATGTTATTTTATAAAAATGAACATTCATGACTAGAAATTGACAAGCATTAATATATGTCACATATTGGGCTCTATTTATTAACCTCCGATATAAGCTTTGGAGACCTTTCGGCTGCAGGTTCGCATGAGTGAGCCTGCAGCCGAGAGTTAAGAGGCAGCGGTCATTACGTCAACTGTTTTCTAGCGTATGTCAATCTCCCCGGACATAACCAACCGGGGAGATTGACATTCCCTGCTCACGCTTAATTGGCTGAGTGTTCACAGGGGGCAGGGTGGCACTCTTGCGATACAGTGCAATGGTAAAAGCGTGCAGTGGATTGCTGCCCGCTAGATGCGATGCCAGGCGGACAGAGGCAAAGATGTACGACCCTGTTCACCCGGTATTTCTTAAATGTGGGCCATAGTATTCTACTGACCTATTATATGGGGGGGGGGTAGTGGGCAAAAATGCATGCTTGTAGAAAAACATAATTTATGTAAGAACTTACCTGATAAATTCATTTCTTTCATATTAGCAAGAGTCCATGAGCTAGTGACGTATGGGATATACATTCCTACCAGGAGGGGCAAAGTTTCCCAAACCTCAAAATGCCTATAAATACACCCCTCACCACACCCACAAATCAGTTTAACGCATAGCCAAGAATTGGGGTGATAAGAAAAAAGTGCGAAAGCATAAAAAATAAGGAATTGGAATAATTGTGCTTTATACAAAAAAATCATAACCACCACAAAAAAAGGGTGGGCCTCATGGACTCTTGCTAATATGAAAGAAATGAATTTATCAGGTAAGTTCTTACATAAGTTATGTTTTCTTTCATGTAATTAGCAAGAGTCCATGAGCTAGTGACGTATGGGATAATGACTACCCAAGATGTGGATCTTCCACGCAAGAGTCACTAGAGAGGGAGGGATAAAATAAAGACAGCCAATTCCGCTGAAAATAATCCACACCCAAAACAAAGTTTAAATTTTATAATGAAAAAAACTGAAATTATAAGCAGAAGATTCAAACTGAAACAGCTGCCTGAAGTACTTTTCTACCAAAAACTGCTTCAGAAGAAGAAAACACATAAAAATGGTAGAATTTAGTAAAAGTATGCAAAGAAGACCAAGTTGCTGCTTTGCAAATCTGATCAACCGAAGCTTCATTCCTAAACGTCCAGGAAGTAGAAACTGACCTAGTAGAATGAGCTGTAATCCTTTGAGGCGGAGCTTTACCCGACTCGACATAAGCATGATGAATCAAAGACTTTAACCAAGACGCCAAAGAAATGGCAGAAGCCTTCTGACCTTTCCTAGAACCGGAAAAGATAACAAATAGACTAGAAGACTTTCGGAAATTTTTAGTAGCTTCAACATAATATTTCAAAGCTCTAACTACATCCAAAGAATGCAACGATTTTTCCTTAGAATTCTTAGGATTAGGACACAATGAAGGAACCACAATTTCTCTACTAATGTTGTTAGAATTCACAACCTTAGGTAAAAATTTAAAAGAAGTCCGCAACACCGCCTTATCCTGATGAAAAATCAGAAAAGGAGACTCACAAGAAAGAGCAGATAATTCAGAAACTCTTCTAGCAGAAGAGATGGCCAAAAGAAACAAAACTTTCCAAGAAAGTAATTTAATGTCCAGCGAATGCATAGGTTCAAACGGAGGAGCTTGAAGAGCCCCCAGAACCAAATTCAAACTCCAAGGAGGAGAAATTGACTTAATAACAGGTTTTATACGAACCAAAGCCTGTACAAAACAATGAATATCAGGAAGACTAGCAATCTTTCTGTGGAAAAGAACAGAAAGAGCAGAGATTTGTCCTTTCAAGGAACTTGCAGACAAACCTTTATCCAAACCATCCTGAAGAAACTGTAAAATTCTAGGAATTCTAAAAGAATGCCAAGAAAAATGATGAGAAGAACACCAAGAAATGTAAATCTTCCAGACTCGATAATATATCTTCCTAGATACAGATTTACGAGCCTGTAACATAGTATTAATTACTGAGTCAGAGAAACCTCTATGACTGAGAATCAAGCGTTCAATCTCCATACCTTCAAATTTAAGGATTTGAGATCCTGATGGAAAAAAGGACCTTGCGATAGAAGGTCTGGTCTTAATGGAAGAGTCCACGGTTGGCAAGTGGCCATCCGGACAAGATCCGCATACCAAAACCTGTGAGGCCATGCTGGAGCCACCAGCAGAACAAACGAGCACTCCTTTAGAATCTTGGAAATCACTCTTGGAAGGAGAACTAGAGGTGGAAAGATATAGGCAGGATGATACTTCCAAGGAAGTGACAATGCATCCACTGCCTCCGCCTGAGGATCCCTGGATCTGGACAGATACCTGGGAAGTTTCTTGTTTAGATGGGAAGCCATCAGATCTATTTCTGGAAGTCCCCACATTTGAACAATCTGAAGAAATACCTCTGGGTGAAGAGACCATTCGCCCGGATGTAACGTTTGGCGACTGAGATAATCCGCTTCCCAATTGTCTATACCTGGGATATGAACCGCAGAAATTAGAAAGGAGTTGGATTCCGCCCATACCAGTATTCGAGATACTTCTTTCATAGCCAGAGGACTGTGAGTCCCTCCTTGATGATTGACATATGCCACGGTTGTGACATTGTCCGTCTGAAAACAAATGAACGACTCTCTCTTTAGAAGAGGCCATGACTGAAGAGCTCTGAAAATTGCACGGAGTTCCAAAATGTTGATTGGTAATCTCACCTCCTGAGATTCCCAAACCCCTTGTGCTGTCAGAGACCCCCAAACAGCTCCCCAACCTGTCAGACTTGCATCTGTTGAAATCACAGTCCAGGTCGGAAGAACAAAAGAAGCCCCCTGAACTAAACGATGGTGGTCTGTCCACCACGTGAGAGAGTGTCGTACGATCGGTTTTAAAGATATTAATTGAGATATCTTTGTATAATCCCTGCACCACTGGTTCAGCATACAAAGCTGGAGAGGTTGCATGTGAAAACGAGCAAAGGGGATCGCGTCCGATGCAGCAGTCATAAGACCTAGAATTTCCATGCATAAGGCTACCAAAGGGAATGATTGAGACTGAAGGTTTCGACAAGCTGAAACCAATTTTAGATGTCTCTTGTCTGTCAGAGACAGAGTCATGGACACTGAATCTATCTGGAAACCTAAAAAGGTTACCCTTGTCTGAGGAATCAATGAACTTTTTGGTAAATTGATCCTCCAACCATGTTTTTGAAGAAACAATACAAGACGATTCGTATGAGATTCTGCTAAATGTGAAGACTGAGCAAGTACCAAGATATCGTCCAAATAAGGAAATACCACAATACCCTGTTCTCTGATTACAGACAGAAGGGCACCGAGAACCTTTGTAAAAATCCTTGGAGCTGTTGCTAGGCCAAACGGCAGAGCCACAAACTGGTAATGCTTGTCTAGGAAAGAGAATCTCAGAAACTGATAGTGATCTGGATGAATCGGAATATGCAGATATGCATCCTGTAAATCTATTGTGGACATATAATGCCCTTGCTGAACAAAAGGCAGAATAGTCCTTATAGTCACCATCTTGAATGTTGGTATCCTTACATAATGATTCAAAAATTTTAAATCCAGAACTGGTCTGAAGGAATTCTCCTTCTTTGGTACAATAAAGAGATTTGAGTAAAACCCCAGCCCCTGTTCCAGAACTGGAACTGGCACAATTACTCCAGCTAACTTTAGATCTGAAACACATTTCAGAAATGCTTGAGCCTTCACTGGATTTACTGGGACACGGGAAAGAAAAAAATCTTCTTGCAGGAGGCCTTATCTTGAAGCCTATTCTGTACCCTTGTGAAACAATGTTCTGAATCCAAAGATTGATCCAAATTTCTTTGAAAAATCGTAATCTGCCCCCTACCAGCTGGGCTGGAATGAGGGCCGCACCTTCATGTTGACTTGGGAGCTGCCTTTGGCTTTCTAAAAGGTTTGGATTTATTCCAGACTGGAGATGGTTTCCAAACTGATACCGCTCTTGTAGGGGAAGGATCAGGCTTTTGTTCCTTATTGTGACGAAAGGAACGAAAACGATTAGAAGACCTAAATTTACCTTTAGATTTTTTATCCTGTGGTAAAAATGTTCCTTTCCCCCCAGTAACAGTTGAAATAATGGAATCCAACTGTGAACCAAATAATTTATTACCCTGGAAAGAAAGGGAAAGCAAAGTTGACTTGGAAGACATATCAGCATTCCAAGTTTTAAGCCATAAAGCTCTTCTAGCTAAAATAGCTAGAGACATATACCTGACATCAACCCTAATGATATCAAAGATGGCATCACAAAATAAAATTATTAGCATGTTGAAGAAGATTAACAATGCTATGAGAATCATGATCTGTCACTTGCTGCGCTAAAGCTTCCAACCAAAAAGTTGAAGCTGCAGCAACATCCGCTAAAGATATAGCAGGTCTAAGAAGATTACCTGAACATAAGTAAGCTTTTCTTAGAAAGGATTCAATTTTTCTATCTAAAGGATCCTTAAAGGAAGTACTATCTGCCGTAGGAATAGTAGTACGTTTAGCAAGAGTAGAGATAGCCCCATCAACTTTAGGGATTTTGTCCCAAAACTCTAATCTGTCAGATGGCACAGGATATAATTGCTTAAAACGTTTAGAAGGAGTAAATGAATTACCCAAATTATTCCATTCCCTGGAAATTGCTTCAGAAATAGCATCAGGGACAGGAAAAACTTCTGGAATAAATACAGGAGATTTAAAAACCTTATTTAAACGTTTAGAATTAGTATCAAGAGGACCAGAATCCTCTATTTCTAATGCAATTAAGACTTCTTTAAGTAAAGAACGAATAAATTCCATTTTAAATAAATATGAAGATTTATCAGCATCAATCTCTGAAACAGAATCCTCTGAACCAGAGGAATCATTATCAGAATCAGAATGATGATGTTCATTTAAAAATTCATCTGAAAAATGAGAAGTTTTAAAAGACCTTTTACGTTTACTAGAAGGAGGAATAACAGACATAGCCTTCTTAATGGATTTAGAAACAAAATCTCTTATGTTAACAGGAACAGGAGTATTAGATGTTGATGGAACATCAACAGGTAATGTAACATTACTAAAGGAAATATTATCTGCATTAACAAGTTTGTCATGACATTCATTACAAACAACAGCTGGAGGAACAGATACCATAAGTTTACAGCAAATACACTTAGCTTTGGTAGATCCAGCATCAAGCAGCGATTTTCCAGAAGTATCTTCTGATTCAGGCTCAATCTGAGACATCTTGCAATATGTAAAAGAAAAAACAACATATAAAGCAAAATTGATCAAATTCCTTAAATGACAGTTTCAGGAATGGGAAAAAATGCCAGTGAACAAGCTTCTAGCAACCAGAAGCAATAAACAATGAGACTTAAATAATGTGGAGACAATAATGACGCCCATATTTTTTGGCGCCAAAAAAAGACGCCCACATTATTTGGCGCCTAAATGCTTTTAGCGCCAAAAATGACGCCACATCCGGTAACGCCAACATTTTTGGCACAAAAACGTCAAAAATGACGCAACTTCCGGCAACAAGTATGACGCCGGAAATAATAAAGAAAAAAATTTTGCACCAAAAAAGTCTGCGCCAAGAATGACGCAATAAAATGAAGCATTTTCAGCCCTCGCGAGCCTAACAGCCCACAGGGAAAAAAAGTCAAATTTTAAGGTAAGAAAAAATTGATTATTCAAATGCATTATCCCAAATAATGAAACTGACTGTCTGAAATAAGGAATATTGAACATCCTGAATCAAGGCAAATAAATGTTTAAACACAAATATTTAGAACTTTATATAAAAGTGCCCAACCATAGCTTAGAGTGTCACAAAAATAAGACTTACTTACCCCAGGACACTCATCTACATGTAGTAGAAAGCCAAACCAGTACTGAAACGAGAATCAGTAGAGGTAATGGTATATATAAGAGTATATCGTCGATCTGAAAAGGGAGGTAAGAGATGAATCTCTACGACCGATAACAGAGAACCTATGAAATAGACCCCGTAGAAGGAGATCATTGAATTCAAATAGGCAATACTCTCTTCACATCCCTCTGACATTCACTGCACGCTGAGAGGAAAACCGGGCTCCAACCTGCTGCGGAGCGCATATCAACGTAGAATCTAGCACAAACTTACTTCACCACCTCCACAGGAGGCAAAGTTTGTAAAATTGATTTGTGGGTGTGGTGAGGGGTGTATTTATAGGCATTTTGAGGTTTGGGAAACTTTGCCCCTCCTGGTAGGAATGTATATCCCATACGTCACTAGCTCATGGACTCTTGCTAATTACATGAAAGAAAGTATATTTTATATAATTTTTAGGGGAAAATGAACCATGCACATTTTCTTTTGCTTTACAACAACACAGACATATTGAGACATATTGTATATGCAAGATTGAAAGTATTTGTTAAAGTTAATACAGATCCCTTCCATGCTTCTAATGAGAATACCATTGTAAACTTTTTAGAAATGTAGTATTCAAATAATTGTCTAATAATAAATGCTACAGCCCCCTTATTCAAAATGATGTACCACTGGATATTACAGTATTTATTTTCTAAGTCTTACTACTGAATTTAACCCCTGAATAATAATTAAAGGGATATGAAACCCCCCAAAAATGTATTTTGCGATTCAGACAGAGCATACAGTTTCTAAAAGTTTCAAATGTATTTCTATTATCAAATTTTATTTGTTCCTATGTTATTCTTTGTTAAAGAGGTGCCTAGTTAGGTGTTTGGAGCACTACATAGCAGTAAATAGAGCCACCATCTACTGCTTTTGCAAATGGAGAATGTGTTTTCAAAACTGCTGCCATATAGTGCTCAAGACACATGAATGCTCCTAAGCTTATATCTCTGAATTTCAACAAAGGATACCAAGAGAACGAAGAAAACTTGATATTAGAAGTAAATTAGAAAGTGGTTTAAAAGTGCGTGCTCTATCAGAATCCTGAAAGAAACCAATTGGATTTCCTGTCCCTTTAAGAATCAGTAGGTTATGGAATAAACAACAGACTGAAGTATGCTCAAGATTAAAGAATTGAAATGTGTATGGATTATACTACCTTGTTCTGAAATAATATCTTTATCCTTCAAGCTGCAGAAAAGGCCCAGAACATATTGAAGTTTTAGACATGAAAACAAATGTATATAGGAAAAGCTTAAAGTATATTTGATTTTGCTTTGATTAAAATCCGTATTCTATATTTAGATATCATTTAGATGACAGATGTTTTGTAGCTTTGGGAAACAGGTGACATTGGGCTGTTCATTGACTTCCTAGCTACAAGGCACATGGCATCCTGTGTCTCATTCATACTGTTAAACACATCACATACTATGCACATTATATACTTGTGCAGTTTATATTCTATATATACAGTAGCTATATTAGCTAAATGTATGAAAGATGGATGGGATTCAATTTATTAAGATGAGTCAAAACTGTCTGGAACCACAAAACGTATACCCCTAAACTGTCCCAATTTTTGCGGGACAGTCCCGATTTAAGGGCTCTGTCCTGCTGTCCTGGGTTGCTAGCCATCTGTCCCACATTGCCCCATGTATTAAATTTTTTTCTCTGACAGGGTTATAAACCTGTTAGATTCCCTGTGGAAAAGGAATGGTGTGTGGGATAAGCGGGAGTAAGAAGGCTGTATACCCTCTGACCTCAAGTATTGGTGACCTCTAACCTCTGGTAGTGAAAATGTCTAACCCCTGGTGATAATACTAGCATGCCTTTAGTTTTATACGATGAGCAGTGCTAATACCAGGGTAATGAACAGTGGCAGCCTCAGACTGCCAGCTAATGTGCTTGCCAACCCCAGGACCCCATACAATGAATTACAGATACCAATATATGATGTAGTGTGTGTCTATCTGTATCTATAAGTGTGTGTGTGTGTGTGTGTATCTGGATGTATAAGTGTATGCTATGTAGTGTGTATTTGCATGTATAAGTGTATGCTATGTAGTGTGTATCTGCATGTATAAGTGTAAGCTATGTAGTGTGTGTGTGTAACTGTATGTATAAGTGTGTGCATGTATCTGCATGTATGTGTGTCTGCATGTATAAATGTAAGCTATGTAGTGTTTGTGTAACTTTATGTAGTGTGTGTGTATCTGCATGTGTAAGTGTATACTATGTAGAGTGTGTGTGTGTGTGTGTATCTGCATGTATAAGTGTAAGCTATGTAGTGTGTGTGTGTGTGTATCTGCATGTGTAATTGTATACTATGTAGTGTGTGTGTGTATCTGTATGTCTAATTGTATGCTATGTAGTGTGTGTGTGTATCTGCATGTGTAAGTGTATGCAGGGCCGTCTTTAATATTGACTGGACCCTGGGCAAAAATGTTCTTGCCCCCCACTCATTAAATTTCGCTCTCAACCCCAACATCCCAAAAAACAACTAAATCGATTTTTTTTTTTTTAAATTATTAGCCCAGTGGTGGATCATCCACTGCTGGGCTAATCATTAAAAAAAATGAAATAAATTGCAATATGTGAAACTGGACCTAAGCAGTACTAATAAGTAAATAAATATATAAATTCCTCCACTGTGGATTCATTTAATATTCTTTTGAATGTGATTCTGGTGTGAAGTTAGCTGGTTAAAGAGATTTAGGGCAGCCAACAGGAGCAAAGCAAGGTAAAGACTGAGGAGGAAGCATGGAGGTGCAGACAGATATAAGTTTACAGACTGGAACAGCAGAACTACTGTGGGAAGCTGTAAAATCTGAGACAGAGAGAAAATAAAATGTATAAAAATAAACCTTACATTAATGTGTGAAGTATCAGCATGACACTATACTGTACATCAGCCACAGCAGCACATGTCGCTTCTTTGCTAGGAACAAGTTTCCTCTCACCCTGCACTAGACAATGCTGCATGAGGAGGGGCGTGTGTGCACTCACTTATTCTTCCCACTGACACCTTTCTACAAAGCACTGTTCCCCTAACAAACTTCAGTTAGTTGATCTTAGGGCCACAGCAGAAAGAGCAGGGCTATGCTGTCTGTCCAAGGCTGCATGGATACAGTGTGAGATGAGTCACACAGCCTCAAGACTGAAGAGAGCAGTGTATGCCGCTGCACAGATGCTCAAATCCTCACATGCCTGCCACTCCAGCTTTCTGCTGCATGTGCCTACAGTCCGCCCTACCCAGAAATAATCCCCACAACCAGAGCAGTTACCTGGTAACAGTGGTTACCCCAGTAGGACCTTTTCTGATGCAGTGGAAATGGCTGGATGCCGAGTTAGGGCTTTGCATTCATTGCTGCACAGTGCACATCTAAAACAGCACATGGCAATAGCATATAAGCAGAGTACTTTTTTTTTTAGGACTCTTGGGCCCCTCAACAGAGACTGGGCCCTGGGCAGCTGCCCCTTTTGCCCTGTGTTAAAGACGGCCCTGAGTGTATGCTATGCAGTGTGTTACTGTGCATTTTTGCTGACTTTAAAGGCCAGAATCTTGGGGAATGCAGAGAGCAGTTTTAAAAACCTATTGTGTTGGTTAAGCAGGAGTAAGAAGGCTGTATACCCTCTGACCTCAGGTAATGGTGACCTCTAACTTCTGGTAGTGATGACGTCTAACCCCTGGTGATAATACTAGCATGCCTTCAGTTTTATATGATGAGCAGTGCTAACACCAGGGTAATGAACAGTGGCAGCCTCAGATTGCCAGCTAATGTGCTTGCCAACCCCATAACCCCATACAATGAATTACAGATACCCATATATGATGTAGTGTGTGTGTGTGTGTATATCTGTAACTATAAGTGTGTGTGTGTATCTGCATGTATAAGTGTATGCTATGTAGTGTGTGTGTGTGTGTCTGCCTGTATAAGTGTATGATATGTAGTGTGTGTGTGTGTGTATATGCATGTGTAAGTGTATGCTATGTAGTGTGTGTGTGTGTGTGTGTCTGCCTGTATAAGTGTATGCTATGTAGTGTGTGTGTGTGTGTATCTGCAGGTGTAAGTGTATGCTATGTAGTGTGTGTGTATCTGCATGTGTAACTGTATGCTATGTAGTTTGTGTGTATCTGCATGTATAAGTGTATGCTATGTAGTGTGTGTGTGTGTGTATCTGCATGCATAAAAGTGTATGCTATGTAGTGTGTGTGTGTATCTGCATGTATAAGTGTATGCTATGTAGTGTGTGTGTATCTGTATGTGTAAGTGTATGCTATGTAGTGTGTTACTGTGCATTTTTGCTGACTTTAAAGGCCAGAATCTAGAATATTAATGGGGAATGCAGAGAGCAGTTTTAAAAAAACCTATTATTAAATGTCCAATTAAGATAAAAATATTTAGAAGTGGCTCTTCAAAGGCTAATTAAATACAGAGCTCACATAGCTATACCAGTGGCTTGAGCTTGTGTTTGATCTGCTGCCTAAGAGTATTAAAAGATATGACTTTATTTAGAATTTTATTTATATTACTTTGGTCTTATGATTTTTTTTAAGCCCCGTCCCTGCTCTTGCCCACCACATTTCACATTTTTGCCGGGGGGGGGGGGGGGGGGCTGTCCCTCTTTTGAATTTTAAAATGTTGGGAGGTATGCAAAATACACGATGTATATACATTATTTCTCATGATTTGGAGCAAGAAGATATGTTCTAATAAAGTAGCTCCTCTTGTGCACTAATGTAAAAGATGGTTTCTGGTAACACATCTATATCCAGCCCAAAGTTTCAAATCATAGGACATTTTTTATTCCTACCTCCTGTGCGATCTACACATATAATGACCGAATATTCATACACACACACACACACACACACACACACATATATATATATACACACACACACACACATACAGTTGTATGCAAAAGTTTAGGCACCCCTGACAATTTCCATGATTTTCATTTATAAATAATTGGGTGTTTGGATCAGCAATTTCATTTTGATCTATCAAATAACTGGATGACACAGTAATATTTCAGTAGTGAAATGAGGTTTATTGGATTAACAGAAAATGTGCAATATGCATCAAAACGAAATTAGACAGGTGTATAAATTTGGGCACCCTTGTTATTTTGTTGATTTGAATACCTGTAACTACCTAGCACTGATTAATTGGAACACACAATTGGTTTGGTGAGCCCATTAAGCCTTGAACTTCATAGACAGGTGCATCCAATCATGAGAAAAGGTATTTAAGGTGACCAATTGCAAGTTGTTGATCTCTTTGACTCTCCTCTGAAGAGTGGCAACATGGGGACCTCAAAACAACTCTGATATGACCTGTAAACAAAGATTGTTCAACATTATGGTTTAGGGGAAGGCTACAAAAATCTATTGCAGAGATTTAAGCTGTCAGTTTCCACTGTGAGGAACATAGTGAGGAAATGGAAGACCACAGGCACAGTTTTTGTTAAGGCCAGAAGTGGCAGGCCAAGTAAAATATCGGAGAGGCAAAGGCAAAGGATGGTGAGAATTGTCAAAAACAGCCCACAGACCACCTACAACATCATCTTGCTGCAGATGGTGTCACTGTGCATTGTTCAACAATTCAGCGCACTTCGCACAAGGAGAAGCTGTATGGGAGAGTGATGCGGAAGAAGCCTTTTCTGCACACACACCACAAACAGAGTCGCTTGAGGTATGCAAACGCACATTTGGACAAGCCAGCTTCATTTTGGAAGAAGGTACTGTGGAGTGATGAAACAAATATTAAGTTATTTGGTCATAACAAGGGGCGTTATGCATGGTGGCAAAAGAACACAGTGTTCCAAGACAAACATCTGCTACCCACATTAAAATTTGGTGGATGTTCCATCATGCTGTGGGGCTGTGTGGCCAGTGCCGGTACTGGGAATCTTGTTAAAGTTGAGGGTCGCATGGATTCCACTCAATATCAGCAGATACTTGAGAATAATTTTGAGGAATCAGTCACAAAGTTGACGCCAGGCTGGATATTTCAACAAGACAACGACCCAAGACACTGCTCATATTCTACTATGGCATGTATGCAGAGGAACAAGTACAATGTTCTGGAATGGCCATCCCAGTCCCCAGACCTGAATATCATTGAAAATCTGTGGGGCGATTTGAAGCGGGCTGTCCATGCTCGGCAACCATCAAACCTAACTGAACTGGAGTTGTTTTGCAAGGAGGAATGGTCCAAAATACCTTCATCCAGAATCCAGACACTCATTACAGGCTATAGGAAGCATCTAGAGGCTATTATTTCTGCTAAAAGAGGCTCTACTAAATATTGATCCAATATTTCTGTTGAGGTGCCTACATTTTTGCACCCGTCTAATTTCGTTTTGATGCATATTGCACATTTTCTGTTAATCCAATAAACCTCATTTCACTACTGAAATATTACTGTGTCCTTCAGTTATTTGATAGATTAAAATGAAATTGCTGATCCAAACACCCAATTATTTATAAATAAAAATCATGGAAATTGTCAGGGGTGCCTAAACTTTTGCATACAATTGGACATACATATATACATACATATATACATACAGTTCTGGAAAAAATGAAGAGACCACTGCAAAATTATCAGTTTCTATGGTTTTACTATTTATAAGTATGTGTTTGAGTAAAATTAAAAAACATCTTCTCTGATGAGTCCAATTTTCAGCTTTGCCCAACACCTGATCATCTCATAGTTAGACGGAGGACTACAAGCCACAGTGCCTTGCACCCACTGTGAAATTTAGTGGGAGATCGTTTATGATCTGGGAGTGCTTCCGCAAGGTTTGAATTGGGCAGATTTATCTTTGTGAAGGACGCATGAATCAAGTTGTACAAGATTATCCTGGAAGAAAAATTGCTTCCTTCTGCTCTAAAAATGTTCCCCAACTCTGAGGATTCTTTTTTTCAGCAGGACAATGCTCCATGCCACACAGCCAATTCAATCAAGGTGTGGATGGAGGACCTAAAAATGAATATGAACTTGTTTTGTTCGGATTATTCAAGGTCTGAAAGCAGCATCTATTTAGTTATTTTGAATAGTTGTCATTTTCTGCAAATAAATGCTCTAAATGACCTTTTTTTTGTTATTTGGAATTTGTGAGAAATGTTTTCAGTAGTTTATAGAATAAAACAAAATGCTAATTTTACTCAAAACACATACCTATCAATAGTAAAATCAGAGAAAAACAAATTATGCTTACCAGATAATTCCCTTTCCTTCTGTTCAGGGAGAGTCCACAGCTGCATTCCTTACTTGTGGGAAATACTGAACCTGGCCACCAGGAGGAGGCAAAGACACCCCAGCCAAAGGCTTAAATACCTCCCCCACTTCCCTCATCCCCAAGTAATTCTGTCGAGGAAACAAGGAACAATAGGAGAAATATTAGGGATAAAAAGGTGCCAGAAGAACAAGTTAAAATTTAGGGCCGCCCGTCGGAGAACACGGAAGGAAAGGAAATTATCTGTTAAGCATAATTTATGTTTTCCTTCTTAATACAGGGAGAGTCCACAGCTGCATTTCTTGTGGAAATTATGCCCAAGCTCCAGAGGACACTGAATGCTAATGGGAGGGCAAAAAGAAGAGGCGGCCCCCACCCGAGGGCACCACAGCCTGCAAAACCCTTTCTCCCGAAGGCTGCTTCAACAGAAGCAAAAACTTGTTAAAATTTTAGGACAAAGAATGTAAGGAGGACCAGGTAGCTGCCCTACAAATCTGATCCATAGAGGCCTCATTTTAGAAGACCCAAGAGGATGTCACTGCTCTTGTAGAATGAGCCGTATTCTCTGAGGAGGCTTGTGTCCCGCTGTCTCATATGCCAAGCGGAAGATACTCCTCAACTAAAAGATAAGGAAGTCGAAGATGCCTTCTGACCCTTGCACTTCCCAGATAGATAACAAACAAAGAAAAAAAAATCTGTCTATTCCTATGTAGCCTGAAGATAGAGCTTCAAGGCACGACTCCATATTATGTAGTAAACTTTCCTTCAAGAAGAAGGAATAGGACATAAGAAAGGAACCACAATTTCTTGATTGAAGTTGCGAATTGATACAACCTTAGGAGGAGATCCTAACTAGGTTCATAGAACAGCCTTATTATCGTGGAACACCAGATAAGGAGGGTCGCATTGCAAGGCCGCAATCTCAGAGACTTCTGCACGCAGAAGCAATAATTAGATGGAAAGTAATCTTATAAGATAACAACTTAATGTCAACCTCATGCATAGGTACAAAAGTAGTCTGGTGCAAAACCTTAAGAACAAGATCTAAGCTCTAAGGAGAAGCATCAGATCGACACACCGGCCTGATCGTAGTCAGAGCCCTAACAAAATCTGTACGTCCAGAAGCTCAACGAGCCTCTTGTGCAGTAAAACAGACAGGGCCAAAACTGTCCCAACAAGGAACAAGCTAAGAGGTCCTTCTTCAGACCATCCTGGAGAAAGAAAAAATCCTGGTAGACTTGAAAAGTGTGCCAGGATGAACCACGCTCTTCACAGAAGAAGGGGGTCCTCCACACCTTATGATAGATGACGAGGAACCGGCTTATACGCTTGAAGGAGAGGACCATAACCTCTCAGAAAACCCTCTCTTGGCTAAGACTAAGCGTCATCTCACAGTCCGCCTCAGAGAAATAAGATTTGATGAAGCAAAGGGGCCTTGATCTAGCAGACAAGGTAACCTCCATAGAGGGGAAGATGACATCCCCACTAAACCTGCGAACCACAATCTTCACGGCCACAATGGAGCAATCAGTATCACTGATGCCTGCTCCTGCTAGGTTCGAGCCACCACTCAAGGAAGGAGTGATATGGCAGAAAAGGAAAAATTGTATTGAACCTCAAAGGCACCGCTAATGCATCTATTAGCCCTGCCTGAGGATCCCTGAACCACAACCCATCTGTGGGTAACTTGGTATTGAGACGGGACGTCCTGAGATTCTCATCTGGCCTCCCCTTCCAGTTATAAATATCCAAAAAACCCTCAGATGGAGAACTTATCCCCAGATAAAGGGAATGTCTGTAGAGAACATCTGTCCCAGATGAACCATACCCGGAGAGTGGATCACTGACAGCGAGCAGTGGTGGGCCTCTGCCCACTACCAAACCCAAGATACTACCCTCATTGCTAGGGAGTCTCTTGTTCCCCTCAGATGGAGATCTAAGCCACCGAGAGTAAGATAGACTAGAATCTATAAACTGGGACTAACCCAGTAGTCTAAACCCTCAGAGCAAAAGATTGCCTGAAGATCCATAAAGTTAATAGGGAGGGAAACGTCCTGAGTCCACGGGCCTCATGCCCTCTTGGCATGCCTCCATCATCCTGACAGACTTGCGACTAAAGTCAAAACCGCCCTGGATGATTTAAGAAAGATGTCCCTTAGGACAAGGAGATCTGCACAAAGACACTAGAGAGCGATTCTATCAACCAGTAATCCAGGTAAAACAGCGCTGATCCACTGCCTCAGCATATGCCGAGCCTCGGCTGAGATGAAACCTGGCAAAAGTAATGGAGTCCAAGATGGACCCCAAGACAAATCATCACCACCCAAAAGGAGGTCTGGAGGACACAACCTGATGAAGCTAACTCATGACTTTACAAGTCTGATGAAATGTCTTCATGTCTGTGAAGACTAAATTAGCATCCAGGAATCCACCCTGCTGCCTATACCAGAGAACTCTGATCTAGATAGTCTTCCTTTCCTGAGGATCGAGGAAGACGGATGAAATCCCTAATGGTCTTCTATCAGACGAGACGATGGCTGATTTAACCAGAATTGTCTATACAAGGGAAGCTACCACTAGATCTGGATACTGGCCACTGCCAAAAGAAACCCTAGATTCCTAAAAGGCTCTAGAAGCAGTAGTGAGGCCAAAATGGAAGTAACAATGTACTGGAAGTAGCAATGTACTGGAAACAGCAATCTTAGGAACTGGAAAATTTCCCTGAGGAGGAATGAAAAGGTATGATATCGTTCCTCAACAGTAGTCCTGCACTGCTCTTCCCGTACCAAGAGTAGAGTGGACCTTATAGTCTCCCTCTGGAATGAGGAGACATGAAAAGCTTGCTTAAGTACTTTAGGACCCAAATAGGACGGGAGTTCTGACCCCTCTATGGGATCACGAAAAAAAAAAAGTTTGAATAATATCTTAAACCTCACTCTGCGATAGGCACCGGGACAATGACTCCAAGGGAGAACAAAACCAGCACCCACCTGAAATGGCTTCCCTCTCTCTGTCTGAAAGACTGGATCAAGAGAAGGAAAACTGCCCTGGAAGGCTGAAAATTGAAGCCTAGCTATGACCTCTAGGACCCATGGATCCTGTACATACCTGAATCAAGCGTCTGAAAAGTGCTATAGTCAGTCCCTAACGTGATCCAAGATAGGACCTGGAACTGGCCCCTCCTGCCAACCTAGGTTAGGCGGGCCTCTGCTATGCTTGGACTTATTCCAGGACTGAGTCGGCTTCCAAAAACCCTTGGAATGCTCAGGCTTAGCGGAGATCTGGCGCTGGGCTTTAACTGCACTAAAAGAATAAGAGAAAGAAATGTATCTCTCAGATTCGCTCTCTCATCAAATGGTAAAACCACAGAATAGCAAAACTAAATTAAATCTCTCTCTCAAGCAGAAGGAAAGATTAGATTCATAAGTCATATCTGTCAGAGCAATTCAAGGCCTGAACAGAAAAAAACCTGAAGCCCTAACTTTGGGGCTAGTAATCCAAGATAAAAGAATTATAAGTTCCAAGGTCTTAATTCTTTCTCGAAAATATCGAGGGAACCATCACCTCGAATCAAGACAAAGATGCTTTAATAGGAAGTCTCCAGAAACTGCGACATGTCATCAGTACATGAATATCCCTTGTGACGAAATATCTTCATAAAAAGAGTTTCCTCTTATAACCAAGAGCTTTAAGAATAAGCTATCCTTAAATGGGAATAGTAAAACGATAGACAAGTTAGCCAAGTAGGGATGGGCAATGACACAATCCCCCTATAGAGCCCGGAACTGGGAATCCTAAAAAAGGAAATAGACGAAAAGAAATAAGATCTCCATCCTTCGCCACCCGCCTTAATCAAATTCACCATCTGATTTAGTGTTCTGAGATTCGACTGGCAGATCAGTACAAGGAATCTCTAATATCGTCAAAATGTCTCTTAGAAGCGAGCGCAGGCATGCTACTCTAAATCTAAAGGCAAAATCCTCCTCTGCCGGATGAATAGAAAAGCAGCAGGCTCCTACCCAGGAGGTCCGTACTGTTTTATCTTCAATTACTTACAAATGCTTTGATGAACTTTTTAGATACCCAAAATTACAACCAATATAAGTAAACAGCCATTGTGGGGACACCATTTATAATCAGTCTTGCATTTAAATTGTTTTAACTAATTGTTAGTTTTTGCTACATATTTGTAATTTTAAAGTTGATGAAATATAGATATAAAATATTGAATAGAGACAAATATTATTCATTGTGTTGAAATAAAAGAATACATTCTATCTAAAATCTTTGAACAAAGGATACAAAAGAGCAGATAAATCCTTTTATTGGTGTATGAAACAAATGTATATCTGAATTTTAGAAATTTTATGAATTGATATAGTGTTGCAACACTTAGGGATTGTGATTTATTTTATCTTGGTATTATCATGTTTTTATTTTGAAAATAAATTGTAGAAGAATTTTTCACCTATTCTGTCCAAGGTCCAGTTTTTTCTACATATTTAGCGAACGACTTCCATACACACCTTTATCCATTTTGCAGATTAAGAGCCTAATCTCCATAACTTTTTCACTTTATGCAGGATTAGAAGCAATGCCTGCTTTATATGACATAATAATGGAGACTGGGTGCGTTCACTCTTCACACTGCAGGGATAGGAGTATGTTGCAAAACCCATCATACAACTGTAAAGCAATAAATTGTGTATACACCTGGGATTAAAGAAGAGATAAATCTCTAGTGATGCTGATGATCCGACTGAGTCTGAACTTCTCTCAGATCTTACCCGTGGCCAGAGTAGTCCTGGCCGCTGTCCTCAGAGACTCACAGCACACTGCCACACTCCACTAGTAAGTAGACACAGTTAGGCTCCTGAGGTGAACTTTCAAGTTAGTCCTCGAGACAACACAGCGGCACGGTTGCTGCTTTCTCATGCCTGAGCTCAAAGATGAATCAACAGGGCAAATGCGCCAAAAACCATGACCATGTATGGCCCCAATAGAATTTAGAAAAATATATCTTTTTTTAAATGCATGGGGCAATGTGGGACAGACGTCAATCTACCCGGGACAGCGGGACAGACCCTTAAATTCGGGGACTGTCCCGTGACAGGACAGTTGGGGGGTATGTTATTGTGGTGGTCTGGAACCGAAGTATGCCTGTAGTTATTTGAGAGTATTTCTTAGGGGAGTGAATCTTTACCACATGTGTGAATTTATCTTATTTTATTTTTGTTTTTTAAAATTGTACAGAAGATTTTGCAGTTTTATTTAAAAAAAAAACTGAACAATTTCCAAATGCTTTGAGAAAAATCTACTCATTATCAAAATATATACATATATTTCAATATCAAAATAACAAGAGTATTGCATTGAGCAATGATACTTTTTTTTTTTTTTGGACTAATTATACATTTATAAGTTGACAAGCTTTCGGAAGAATTCCTTCCTTTCTTAAGTATGAAGCAATACATATATTTCAAGTATTACAATAGTGATAACATTACCTTTTGATAGTCACTGCGTGTTTCAGCAAACTTTTGTTGTGCTATCTTTTTCACAAGTTCTGAAAAACAAATAAGAAAAAAAGAATGTTTAAATAAGTGGATATTAAAATAATGATTATTATGTTTTCAGAGTGTACAATATAAATGTAACTTTCTTCTATCTTAGTAAAAACATACGGCGAGATTACGAGTTTTTGTCGGTAAGGCTTGCGTTGCTAACGAGCCTTTTTTTTTCATCGCTCCCTTAAGACAACACTGGTATTATGGTTTTTTTTAAACCCGGCGTTAGCCGCAAAAAGGCGAGCGTAGAGCAGAATTTAGCTCCACATCTCACCTCAATCCCAGCGCTGCTTACGGTAGCGGTAAGCTGGCTAAACATGCTCGTGCACGATTTCCCCATAGGAAACAATGGGGCTGAGCCGGCTGAAAAAAAACCTAACACCTGCAAAACGCAGCCCCATTGATTCCTATAGGGAAATTCATTTTATGTCTACACCTAACATGAACCCTGAGTCTAAACAACCCTAATATTACACTTATTAACCCCTAATCTGCCGCCCTCAACATAGCCGACACCTACTTTATATTATTAACCCCTACTCTGCCGCTCTGGACACCGCCGTCACCTACATTATTCCTATGAACCCCTAATCTGCTGCCCCCAACGTCGCCGCAACTATATTAAATGTATTAACCCCTAATCTGCCGCCGCCAATGTCGCCGCCACTATAGTAAAGTTATTAACCCCTAAACCTAAGTCTAAACCTAAGTCTAACACCCCCCTAACTTAAATATAATTTAAATAAATATAAATAAAATAACTACAATTAAATAAATTATTCCTATTTAAAACTAAATACTTACCTATAAAATAAACCCTAAGCTAGCTACAATATAACTAATAATTACATTGTATCTATCTTAGGTTTTATTTTTATTTTACAGGCAACTTTGTATTTATTTTAACTAGGTACAATAGTTATTAAATAGTTATTAACTATTTAATAGCTACCTAATTAAATTAAGTACAAATTTACCTGAAAAATAAATCCTAACCTAAGTGACAATTACACCTAACACTACACTATCATTAAATAAATTACCTAAACTAAGAACAATTAAATTAAATAAACTAAAGTACGAAAAATAAAAAACACTAAATTACAGAAAATAATAAAATAATTATAAGAATTTTAAACTAATTACACCTACTCTAATCCCCCTAATAAAATAAAAAAGCCCTCCAAAATAAAAAAAATTCCCTACCCTATATTAAATTACAAATAGCCCTTTGAAGAGGATGCTCCGCGTTGGCTGGATTGAAGATGGACCCGCTCCACTCCGGATGGATGAAGATAGAAGATGCCGTCTGGATGAAGACTTCTGCCGCTTGGAGCACCTCTTCTGCCCAGATTGGATGAAGACTTCTGCCCCTCTGGAGGTCCACTTGTGCCCGGCTGGGTGAAGACGTCTCAAGGTAGGGTGATCTTCAAGGGGGTAGTGTTAGGTTTTTTTAAGGGGGGATTGGGTGGGTTTTAGAGTAGGGTTG
Source organism: Bombina bombina (assembly GCF_027579735.1). NCBI lineage: Eukaryota > Metazoa > Chordata > Amphibia > Anura > Bombinatoridae > Bombina > Bombina bombina. Next base: position 1,291,168,589 of record NC_069500.1, on the reverse strand, counting down.
GGTGTGTGGGTGGTGGGTTTTAATGTTGGGGGGGTATTTTTTTTTTTTTTTACAGGTAAAAGAGCTGATTACTTTGGGGCAATGCCCCGCAAAAGGCCCTTTTAAAGGCTATTTGTAATTTAGTATAGGGTAGGGAATTTTTTATTTTGGGGGGCTTTTTTATTTTATTAGGGGGATTAGAGTAGGTGTAATTAGTTTAAAATTCTTGTAATTACTTTTATATTTTCTGTAATTTAGTGTTTTTTTATTTTTTGTACTTTAGTTTATTTAATTGTAGTTAATTGTAGTTAGTTTAGGTAATTTATTTAATTAGAGTGTAGTGTTAGGTGTAATTGTCACTTAGGTTAGGATTTATTTTACAGGTATATTTGTATTTATTTTAACTAGGTAGCTATTAAATAGTTAATAACTATTTAATAACTATTGCACCTAGTTAAAATAAATACAAAGTTGCCTGTAAAATAAAAATAAATCCTAAAATAGCTACAATGTAATTATTAGTTATATTGTAGCTATCTTAGCGTTTATTTTATAGGTAAGTATTTAGTTTTAAATAGGATTAATTTATTTAATTGTAGAAATTTTATTTTGTTTTATTTAAATTATATTTAGGTTAGGGGGGTTAGATTTAGGGTTAGACTTAGGTTTAGGGGTTAATAACTTTAGTATAGTGGCGGCGACATTGGGGGCGGCAGATTAGGGGTTAATAAATGTAGGTAGGTGTCGGCAATGTTAGGGACGACAGATTAGGGGTTAATAAAAATTTAACTAGTGTTTGCGAGGCAGGAGTGCGATGGTTTAGGGGTTAATATATTTATTAAAGTGGCGGCGATGTCCGGTCGGCAGATTAGGGGTTAAAAATTTTATTTAAGTGTTTCCGATGTGGGGGGGGGCTCGGTTTAGGGGTTAATAGGTACTTTATGGGTGTTAGTGTACTTTTTAGCACTTTAGTTATGAGTTTTATGTTACGGCATTAGCCCATAAAACTCTTAACTACTGACTTTTAAATGCGGTATCAGTCTTGACAGGAGAGGCTGTACCGCTCACTTCTTCAAAGACTCGTAATACCGGCGTTAGGCAAATCCCATTAAAAAGATAGGATACGCAATTGACGTAAGGGGATTTGCGGTAAGCTCGAGTCGTGGAATAAAAGTGAGCGGTACACCTGTACCTGCCAGACTCGTAATACCAGCGGGCATTAAAAAGCAGCGTTTGGGACTTTTCACGTTGGAACTCATCAAGCTCTCATGGGAGAAGATAAGGAGCTGAATGATGTCTTAATATACACGATATCTCATGCTGGGTTCATACAGATTGGGCCTGGAAGGTAGGCCGTGACTTCACCTCACGCATACATCACCCCCCCTCGAGTACACAATTTACTCGAGTAGAGCAGTATTCACCTGCTATTATTGTTTATGCCACCCAGAACATTACATAACGCTATCAATATGGAGGACTTCCATGTCATTTTACTAAATAAAATAAAGGCCTTGGACCGACTGTTAGACTGTAGGTTTATGGATCTGAGAGCCATATGCCAAGTGTCTAGTTCGGCGAGCCCACCACCTAAGGCACAAAAATACACCTTGGCGAGGGAAGTAACTGAGTGGACTGCTGAATCTACGGACCCACGTCCTGACCCGACTTCACATGCTGAGTTGCGCAGTCCAAGCCTAACGCCTCCACTCCAGGCTTTGAAAGGCTCCCTGTCTAAGAAACGCCATAGCGTATACTCATTGTTATCCTCAGCTCCCCTGGGAGGGGATGCGGCCGGTCCCCGCCCGGGTCATGGGGATGTCACCGCTATACGGAAAAGGAAACTTTCAGTGGTTTCCAGGCATCCAGAGATACCGAAGATATTGGCCAGCTCTGTGCAGTGGAGCGTCAGTACGGTGGTGATGCAGAGAAAGCAGATGCAGTCTGGGTCTGCCATGTGTCCTGCTGGAGTGTCTGCTTCTAGGTGTACACTGCCCCGATTGTTTTGCTACTTACCCCGTAGGTGCTGCATCAGAGTGGGTGTTGGATAGAGACGGACGTTCTGCAGTGGCGCCCGTGCCTCACCCATGCCCGCATTAAACTCCTTGACTGTGTGATTGCCTTTCCCGTGTGCTGGGTATTTTCAAACTTGTGCCTACTTTTGAGAGCAATATTATATATAGTTTGTACTAGGTTCATTGTTGGGATGTTAGCATCTATACTGGAGATCACTGTCTCAGTTCAAAATCACTAGCCTCTGGTGGCAGACTGTATGCTTCACTGCTTTTGGACGTTAATCGTCAGTACCTGACCTCTGCAACACTGAGTTTTCTTAGAAGTTCGGTTAGGTTTTACAGGGGTTTTTATAACTACCCACATAGTTATGTTTTTATTTCTATTATGTATGAGTGTGTAAACGGGTTTGCCTTTAAAGAAGTGTGTAGATTTCTTCAAACCTACTAAACTTATATCCGTATTTATAATTCAGTTTTCTATACTAGACTATCCATATTAGCCACAAATGCTTTATTTATCTGAAGGAGATCCTAAAATGTCTTTATATACATATATAACAGTTCTCTTATGACTTTATGCATTGGGATACATATCAGACAGCTCGCCCCATTTAAGGGTTCCCTCTAATTTACAAGGTACATATTTCACTATATAAATGTGGGAATAGCCATAATATGAGCTAGGAAAGGTGTATCAGAGATGCTTAAAGTATTAACAGGGTCTGAATCTAATGGTTATTTTACTTACTTACTCCCATCTAATATTGTTCCAAAAGCCTTTTGGTTATTAAATACAGAAAGATAGTTTCCCATAAGGCCATTATTCTTGAAGCTTCCTCTATGATAAATTCAAGTTATTTCTGCTCTTATATGACAGGTTCTTTCTGACCACTTATTATGTATTATCTACTCTTGTATGTTTGTTTATATCTCATGCTTATGGTTGACTATATATCCTCATAAATCTGCTGTTTTAGTTTTATTAGGTATGGGTTTTATATTGCCTAAAACATTTTGTACTGGATAACGGTACGACAAGCCTTTTTCCTTTAAGTAAGCTTTACATATGTTTGCGAGCTCAAAAGTGGAATAATATTTGTGTGCAATGTTACCCTGACTCTAGGGCAATATGTGTATTTTCTTGAATGCTTATTGTATTCATAAACAAATTCTTTATTTTTTAAAGCCTTTGTAATAGTGGTCTAACTATGCGTATCAAAGTTATGCGATACTATTATCTTATAATGCAGCTATTTACATATAGAAATCCGAATGTGTGTAAGCTACTCTGTTTCCTGTATTTAATAGTCACTATCACATGTCTGTATATACTGTATATAAGCACCAGAGAGACCACAACAAAGATCAACTCCACTTAATGTAGTGTCGTAAGTCTATCTAGGCCCAAAAAAGCCTCTGAGTCGTACATATCATTGCTAGTATGCATACGCACGGTTTGTCTGCCATTTCTCTGTTATTGGGCGATATATACCAATACCCTTGTATTTGTAATCTGATCTAGTCTCCCATATTTTTGTATAGAACATCATCTTTAATTTATGTAATTTCTTGTTAGATATCATACTATTTGGCAAACTGCTTATGTAGGGAGACAAGCGTGTGCGTGTTTTGTTTTTTTCGCAAATTAGGTATCAAATTGCTATATATCTGTTAGAATACTCATTGAATAGAATGGTTGACTGTATGATGACTATTTCCACAAGATGTATTTTAATTGTTATATTTTTCTTATGTCATTTTTCTTCAACACAACAATCTGCAATAGAGTCAATTTTGTTTGTCAATATGTTTTACATGTTGTAATCCTTAATACCTAAATAAAAAACTTTGATTTAAAAAAAAAAAAAAAAAGCAGCGTTGGGACCTCTCAACACTGCTTTTTAAGGCTAACACAAAATTGGTAATCTCGCCGATAGTAATTATTACCTCCCTTGTGATCATAACTAGGAACTATATTTCACAGGGACAAATTACACAAATTGCCCAATGGACAAGGACAGTTGTTATTTAATGGAACTGCCTCAACAACCGTATATTACGTTCATAAAAACTATGGGAAATTAATTTTAAAAAAATATTGGAGTTGTGGTGCCCTGATTCCTGGAATTTGGTAAGCCTGGTTTTAAAGGGAATGGAATACTAATGTAAACTGTACAACACAAATAGCTAAATAATATAAGTGCATCTTGTCCAAAAACTGTAATTTACAAGGCATCTTATGTCTTGGGTGCTTACGATATCCAAAAGTATAGATTGTTGGTGGTGAAGCAGATGAGAGATGCTTCACATATTAATCCACTAGGATGTGAAGGACCATAATTCATAGGATCTCCCTGCTGTCATTAGTTTTTCGCAAGTGGAGGAGTCTAATGTTCCCTCATGACTTTCCACACAGCTGAAACCTAAGATCAGTGGAACTGTCACATGGGTAAGAAGCAGTTTTTTTTTTTTTAATAATAGTTCATAGAGACTGATTACATAAGGTGGTAGTGGGGATAACATTTACAAATCAAATTATGGGGGAATAAATGGTGAAGATAACAAGGCATGGCTGTACCTTGCTCATGCCTAGATGGGGTATGTTAAGGTAAGTCCTACAGTAGAGAAGTGGGTAGTTGACTATGTGAATCTAAAAGCATAAGAGAGAGAATATAAGGAGAGAAAAGGATCAAGAAAAGAGAGAGAAAGGGGTAGAAGTAGCATAAGAAATGCATAGTACCAGGTGATGAAAATATATGGCCACTTGTGTAACTGCTCGTGAACCAAAAACATCTCTCCATAAAGTATAACATGCCAGACACCTAAAAGGCCCTAGAAAACATAATTATCAGTGAGTTACAAGATATCTGATGAAAGGAAACACTACAATGAAATACAACTACACTGTCTACCTAACCTGGTACCTACACTGGTTATACTGCTGCAAGAAGGTTTAGTTAAACAATCATATGGCTGTAAACATGATCATCTCTTCTGCTTAACTTAACAGATACAATGGTGTAAGTCATATAAAGTTGTTTTTGGTAACTCTTTAGCTATTTCAGAGAAATTAGTTTTCGCATAAATACTATGATAATCACCAGGGAAAAAAAGTATCAGTATCAAAACTTATATCTTTAATGGGGAAGATTCCAAGAGTCATAGTACATCATTTATTTGACTACATTTCAAGAACCAGCAAACTTTGTTGGATCAACATTTTTCACCAAAGTTATCCATTACTGATCTTTCACTATGCATATCAATCTTGCTAAATATAGTGTATAGAAAGGTATAAACCTAACATACTATATTGAACATGTTGTGAGGTATTCTATAACCCAACACAGCGTGCACAACAACTCTACAATATGCATGAAGTTCTAAAAAGGCTGCTATTTATACACACACTGTGCCGCTTTCTACATATTAGGTTTCTAACTCAGGGACGATTGTTTTTTCATCTTTTGTCTATTATCAAATTAACCTCTTTCATTTGGTGTCATTTGTTTTGTTGAAACTTTCCATTGCAATATACTGCACACTTTTGACTTCTGATCGGGCCCCAGCATTCTAACATGCAAAGGAACAAAGCTTTAAAACAGGACGCCAAAAGGAAAAGGTAACGGAAGTAAATGGGAAAATTAGTTTTTTCTAAATCATGAAGTTTTAAAGGGACATGTAACCCAATTTTGTTCTTTCACGATTCAGAGAGAACATACAATTTTAAAGAGCTCTACTATTTACTTTTATTATCCTATTTGCTTGGTATCCTTTTGTTGAAGAAGCAGCAATGAAGTATTGAGAACTAAATACATTGGGTGAGGCAATGACAAGAGGCATACATGTTTAGCCACCAATCAGCTCCCTATAATGTATTGCTGCTCCTAAGCCAGCCTAGATATGTTCTTCAACAAAGAATATAAATGGAACAAGGCACACATCAGGAAATAACAAATATGTAACCTAAAGTATTACTAATACAGATTTAAAAAAACTCAGCATTGTGTAATCTTATTCCTGGTGGGTTTTAAAGAACACAAAAATGTTACATTTCCATTTGAAGCCTTTCCTAATACATGTAAACTGGCCCAGACATCATATGATAATGCTCAATGCACCCTGGGAAACACTTCACAGAGAACATCTATAAATGATACAAATGAATATATTGTCAGCATAACGATCATAATCATAAGAAGTTATAAAAACACAAACATTTGCACAGCTAGCCTAAAGCTCACAGCTAACGCACTGACTGAAAACGGTTTGTGATGATACAAAATACAATAAAATAAGTGTGTTCTTAACCCCTTTACTAATCTCCACCAGATGGTGCCCTGAAAAGTACTAAAAATCAATTAACATTTAAGTAATAAACTGAGACAACCTATAATACAAATTAAATATAACATTTGAGATTTTTAAATGTATTTAAGATTAATTGCTATGGAAAATGGATCAATTGCTGCTCTGCTAACCACATATAGGACAAAGCTGTTATCAGGGAATATGTTTTATTTCAAAAATAAAAAACAAAATTTAGAATAAAAAATTGTTTTAAAAAAGGGGCCTATTTAACAAATGTCTGTCCGACATGATCCGATCAGCGGATCATGTCCGACAGACATTGCTGAATCCAGAGAGCAATACGCTCTCTGCCTTAAGCATTCCACCAGCACCTCTTGTGAACTGCTGGTGCAACACCGCCTTCTGCAGATTCGCGGCCAATCGGACGCTAGCAGGGGTATCAATCAACCCGATCTTATTCAATCGGGTTGATTTCCCGCAATGTCTGTCCACCTCCTCAGAGCAGACAGACAGGTTATGGAGCAGCGGTCTTTAGAAGGCTCGCCAGAAACATGGGACTTCAAGCTCCATACGGAGCTTGATAGAAAGGCTCCAAAGTGATGTCATATGTGTACGCAATACCGGAGTAATGTAATATGGGCAATATTTGAACATAAAATCGGCCACCATATGAATCATATGTAGTGCAACTAGGAGCATAGCATACATTTATCTAAAGATAGAGAGAATATTTAAGAATAAAAAGGATGACAAGGAATAACAAGGATGTTTTATATAAATAAATAAGAGTCGATTGCAACCGTTGAGAGTGTTGTAAAGGTTGATTGGCTTATTCCGGGTGAGACGTAATGATTGGCTTAAACAGCCTATTTAAACTAGAAAATAACACAAACAATTTGCCTTTGATAAAGCAGGAGCAAAACGTGCGTCAGACATTTTGTGGCATGATTAGCTCCTGGCCAGGGGCCTTTGGTATTGTATTGCATCTATATTTGATAGTTTTTTTGTGGTTTATTCTATGTTAGATATTTTTGAAGTACCAGACTAGTACAGGAACACCCAGCTTTCTTAAATAATTATATAGGAGCAACACGTTAGAGTAGCAGATTGCCAATCCCTTTTGTGGTACTCCTTAGGGAGACCTTATAGTCACTGGTAGACTGTATGTGAGGGATCTTTTTGTATTCGTGTTGCACTATATAATGGGGATAGTTACCTCCTTTGAACTTTTTAGACCCTGACTGTGCATATAGAATCAATACTGTGAATTTGACCTTTCATGCCCCTGTGTGTTAATACCTTTTTAGTGTTTTTAATGTGGTTTTATATTTCTCATGTTTTATTTTTTTTACACAATAAATGTTTAAGTTTTATTAACCTTTCATTTTTTACTTTAAATCTTTTTCTGAGGATTGAGAACCCCTCCCCTTTTTGTGTGTCCTCCTTTTTGGACTTATTTATTTCTGATTCTTCTTTTGTTTCTTTTATGCTTAAGGGATGCTATTTTTTCTCTTGTTGTATATAAATATGTACACGCCTACCAGGTTGCAGATGATTGGTCACCTGTTTTATGAGAATGGGTTAAATGTGTGCACTGTAGTAAGTTTTGTTAGCTTGATAAAGGGGCAGGAGCCCCAAAAGATTGCTGATGTTTTAAGCTTTAAAGTGATGGTAACCTCAAACAGATCACTTCATATTAATTGAATTATTGTGCTTGTAATGTTATATATATATTATTTCCATAGAAATAGTTCTTTACATACCGTTTGATCTGCAGCTTATTATAATCTTCTGCCTGCTACCTTCCTACTCTCTTTTTTATTTACTTTCAACACGTTTGTGTGGCATCCAATCAAATGCATTGCCATGCGACTCACTGTTGTCAATGCTTTTTTATTAAATAATAAAAAACTTAAGTATTTAAAATGAAAAATAATAAATGTAGTTTACTTTTATTTATTAATTAGGATGTTTTACTAGTGCTATGCTTTACCATCACATTAATAAGAATTATATGCTTTACCATCACATTAATAAAAATAGCTTTTTTCACTACATAAGGAGTGCTACCTTCACCTGCTTTTGTTTATGTTTAAAAAAAACACACAATTTATACTTGCCTGATAAATGTATTTATTTCCAGATATGGGGAGTCCACGGAATCATCAATTACTAGTGGGAATATCACTCCTGGCCAGCAGGAGGAGGCAAAGAGCACCACAGCAAAGTTGCTATATATGTCACTTACCTTACCCATAAACCCCAGTCATTCATCGAAGGGAAATGGAAAAAGAAGATAACACAAAGGTATAGAGGTGCCTGAGGTTTTAGTTAAAAATAACTGTCTTAAAATAAAGGGTGGGCCGTGGACTCACCATATCTGGAAATAAATAAATTTATCAGGTAAGTATAAATTATGTTTTCTTTCCTAAGATATGGTGAGTCCATGGAATCATCAATTTCTAGTGGGAACCAATACCCAAGCTAGAGAACACAGATGATTAGGGAGGGACAAGACAGGTAACCTAAACAGAAGGCACCACTGCTTGAAGAACCTATATCCTAAAAGAAGCCTCAACTGAGACAAAGTATCAAATTTTCAAAATTTGGAAAAAAATGCAAAGAAAAACTAAGTTGCAGACTTGCAAATCTGTGCCACAGAAGCTTCATTTTAAAATCCTAAAAAGAAGAGACAGCCCTCGAATAATGAGCCATAACTCTCTCAGGAAACTGCAGCCCAGCAGTTCTGAAAAGCAAACAAAGTAAACTTCTCAACCAGAAAAAAGAGAAGTAGCAGTAATTTTCTAATACGGAGAAAACGAACAAAAACAGAAGCCCGCACAACATCCAAATTCAGCACACACGTACCTCAAAAGATAAGAATGAGGACACAGAGAGGGAACAATATTTCCACTTAGGATAAAAAAAACATCATATCCCCAAAAAAATAAAGTGAATCACACTGCAAAGCCGAGAGTACCTAAACTCTCCGAACAGAATATATAACAAAAGAAAAAACATTCCAAGATAAATTTTTTAAATCTATGGAATGCTACGGCTCAAACTGAGCCTGCTGCTTAAAAACTCCAGGAGGAGCAACAGACTTAAACACAGGCCTGATACTAAACCAGGGTGTGACAAAAAGATTACACATCTGGCACATCCGCCAGACACCTGTATAAAAAAGGATAAACGCAGAAATCTAACCCTTCAGAGAACTGACCAAACATCCTCCAGAACGACCCAGAGAAGAGCAAAACCCCTAGTAATCCCGAACCAACTTCCAAGAGTAGTCCATAGACTCACACCAATCAGAAAATTTACGACATACCTTATGGTAAAATTAACCAGTAACAGGCTTGCGAGCCTGAACCATGATCTCAATGACAGAACTAAGCATTCAATCTCCAAGCTGAAAGCTTCAGAGAAAACAAAATTAGGATGAAAGAAAGGACCCTAAATCAGAAGAACCTTCCTCAGGAACAACCACCAAGGTGGAAGAAATACATCTCTGCTAGGTCTAAAAACCTGATCCTGCAAGACTATGCAGGAACCATTAAAATCCCAAGGAACCACCAGGGTATATAGCAGAGCAGCCTGCTGATCTCATGACCCTAAACATAACTTGGAAACCTGGCGTACTGCCATCGCCAACTCCAGTACCCCCCATGTGAGGGTTAACCTGGAGAACCCTCCAGGAGACCACTCCCCAGAATGAAAAATCTGACTGCTCAAGAAGTTTGCTCCCGGTATACACTCTTGAAAAGAGAATACAGAACAAACTAGAATGTGGGTGTCTGCCCACCGAACAATCCCCACCAATCATGGCAAAGGAACTCGAGGTTCCTCCCAGATGGTTAATGTAAACCACTGAGATGAAATTGTACAACTAGAACCTGAAAACCGAAAAAGACAACTGAGGCCAAGCAATCAGAGCATTGCAGATCGCTCTCAACTCCAAAAAGGTTATGGGGAGAGCAGGCTCCTCCCAAGTCCATAGTCACCAACCCAACAGGCTAGTGACCATGACTAACACATAGGAAAGTCTCCGGAAGCATGTGCCCCAAGACAGAAGTACTTGAGAGAGCCAAAAAATTCTGGAGAAAGCAGGTAAAGATCCTGCTACCTCTTGCAAGCAAAGCGAACGCTCCACCATTAACTTCTGTCTCTGATTCACAGGGAAGAATCTCATCAAGATTTATCCTCCAAGACAAAACCACAAGATCCACGGTCCACTATCTGAACATGCATAACCGCAGACTCTCAGATGGATTGAGCAAAGGGATGATGTCCAATGAAGCAATCATCAGACCATTAAGAAAAATCCTCTATTTCCTGGCCTCTGTGAAGAATAATTTCAGAAAAAGGGAAACTAATCTGGTCCCTAAAAAACTACCCCTGTAGCTAGACCAAGAGAAATCATTGTCAGATACACTTCCATTCGAGGAATGAAGCGAGACAACAAGATCTCAGTATGAGAGTTAGCATCTTGAAAAGATGGCGCATGAACCATTAAGATGTCCAGGAATGGCACCACAGCAATTCCCTGAAACCAGATGACTACCAATACAGCCCCTTCTGAGGAACATGGCAAGGCCAAAGGGAAGAGTCACAAACTGAAAGAGTTTGACAGAAAGGCAAACCTCAGGAACTTGAAATTACGCGTCCTCCAGGACTAAGGTCACTATAAACTGACCCTCCTAGATCCCTGGTTTCCATTTAAAAAACGGTACCCTGAGACAACCTGTTGAGGCACTTTAGGACAACTATAGGGCAAAATTCCCTCCAGGGAACCTCAAACAGAAATGATAAAATCCTAGACCCTTTTCTCTTACAGGAACTGGAACTATCACCCACAGGAAAGAGAAATCCTAAATGCACTGCAAAAAAACCTCACAGTTATCTGACCTGTAGATAAAATTGAGAGGAGAAACCTGCCTCAGGCAGGGAAGGAATGACTACTAAGTAGTAACTCTAAAGCACAATGTCCACAGATTATCTGGAACATCTCATATCCATGTCTGAAGACAAACAGAGATAATCAACCTCCCACTAGGACCAACTCCGGAATGGGGGCAAAATCCTTTATATCAGAACTATTCCTGTCAGATCAGGACCAATGCACAAGAAACTTGGACTCAGAAGAAAATCCACTGTCCATAACGCCCCACGGACTAGAACAGCGAAGCCAGATATCTTGTGGTTGGTAGCATCGGAAATAAAGAATTGGCTAGCTTAAGAGCCTAAATTATGTACTGGAGCTGCTCCAAAGGAGTCTCTACCTAATTGGAATTAGAAAAGGCATTGCACCAATAAGATGCCGCACTTGACACAGTGGCAATACAAACTTCCATGTAAGTCACCAGCTTAGCCCAGAGATCCTGAAAAGAACAGCTATCCTCTCTAGGAAACGTAGATCACTTAGCCAAAGTAGAAATGCCCTACTACTTTAGGCACCGTGCACCCTGATATTTAATGGAGACAACAACAGGAAACATATTTTTTTTTTTTTTAAAAACAGGAGACAGGAAAAAAAATCCCTGACTTCTCACATTCCTGTAAAAAAAACTCCTAGCATGGTCTGGAACAGGAAAAACTTCCACAAAGGAATCCTAGTATTTCCAAAATTCACTAGATTCTTAGGGTTGACAATGATATATGTATTGGAGTTGCCCCAAATTAGCCAAAACCTCCTTACCATACACAAAGGTGTTCAAGATCAAATCTGAAGGATACACCTTAGCATCAGATGAAGGAATTATACTGTCCGAATGTGATATATCACCCTCAGAAGCTCCTAGTGACTGCACCACATCAGACCTATGAGGGATAGCAACATATTTAGCAGAAACCAGGAATCTGTGAATGAAGAATGACAAAAAAAAGAGGGCGCCTCCAAGTGTGATACTGTGGTGATGAAAAGGTACAACAGGTCTTGTATTGTGGTTACAGGGAGTGCAGAATTATTAGGCAAATGAGTATTTTGACCACATCATCCTCTTTATGCATGTTGTCTTACTCCAAGCTGTATAGGCTCGAAAGCCTACTACCAATTAAGCATATTAGGTGATGTGCATCTCTGTAATGAGAAGGGGTGTGGTCTAATGACATCAACACCCTATATCAGGTGTGCATAATTATTAGGCAACTTCCTTTCCTTTGGCAAAATGGGTCAAAAGAAGGACTTGACAGGCTCAGAAAAGTCAAAAATAGTGAGATATCTTGCAGAGGGATGCAGCACTCTTAAAATTGCAAAGCTTCTGAAGCGTGATCATCGAACAATCAAGCGTTTCATTCAAAATAGTCAACAGGGTCGCAAGAAGCGTGTGGAAAAACCAAGGTGCAAAATAACTGCCCATGAACTGAGAAAAGTCAAGCGTGCAGCTGCCAAGATGCCACTTGCCAACAGTTTGGCCATATTTCAGAGCTGCAACATCACTGGAGTGCCCAAAAGCACAAGGTGTGCAATACTCAGAGACATGGCCAAGGTAAGAAAGGCTGAAAGACGACCACCACTGAACAAGACACACAAGGTGAAACGTCAAGACTGGGCCAAGAAATATCTCAAGACTGATTTTTCTAAGGTTTTATGGACTGATGAAATGAGAGTGAGTCTTGATGGGCCAGATGGATGGGCCCGTGGCTGGATTGGTAAAGGGCAGAGAGCTCCAGTCCGACTCAGACGCCAGCAAGGTGGAGGTGGAGTACTGGTTTGGGCTGGTATCATCAAAGATGAGCTTGTGGGGCCTTTTCGGGTTGAGGATGGAGTCAAGCTCAACTCCCAGTCCTACTGCCAGTTTCTGGAAGACACCTTCTTCAAGCAGTGGTACAGGAAGAAGTCTGCATCCTTCAAGAAAAACATGATTTTCATGCAGGACAATGCTCCATCACACGCGTCCAAGTACTCCACAGCGTGGCTGGCAAGAAAGGGTATAAAAGAAGAAAATCTAATGACATGGCCTCCTTGTTCACCTGATCTGAACCCCATTGAGAACCTGTGGTCCATCATCAAATGTGAGATTTACAAGGAGGGAAAACAGTACACCTCTCTGAACAGTGTCTGGGAGGCTGTGGTTGCTGCTGCACGCAATGTTGATGGTGAACAGATCAAATCACAGACAGAATCCATGGATGGCAGGCTTTTGAGTGTCCTTGCAAAGAAAGGTGGCTATATTGGTCACTGATTTGTTTTTGTTTTGTTTTTGAATGTCAGAAATGTATATTTGTGAATGTTGAGATGTTATATTAGTTTCACTGGTAAAAATAAATAATTGAAATGGGTATATATTTGTTTTTTGTTAAGTTACCAAATAATTATGCACAGTAATAGTCACCTGCACACACAGATATCCCCCTAAAATAGCTATAACTAAAAACAAACTAAAAACTACTTCCAAAACTATTCAGCTTTGATATTAATGAGTTTTTTGGGTTCATTGAGAACATGGTTGTTGTTCAATAATAACATTAATCCTCAAAAATACAACTTGCCTAATAATTCTGCACTCCCTGTATACTCACAAACAGAGCAGCACCCAGTGTGCTAATTGACGCGGGCTGGGAACTCGCAGTGTCCCAGCAAAACACAGGTGGTCAGGTGGTCAGGTGCTAGGAATGATGATTCACGCTCAGGCTTCCATATAGTTCAAAGAATATTTTATTAAAATAAATTATATAAAAACCTGTGGGTGTTTGTGTTACCCAAGGTATATAAAAACAAATGTTTACAAACATATTTAGCAGAAACCTTACTATCTGAATATATAAATGTCCTCTTGCACTTTACCAGAAAGAAAAGAAAGGCAAATAACACCACAGATATTGAGAGAATACCTGAGCTGCAAAATCTGCAGGCAAATACACTCCTCCAGGAGATTGAGAGGAATCGCAGGGCACTGCATGTGACGCCATGAAGGCTTGAGACGTTTAAGGAGAAAACTGTGGCATTACCTTAACAGCATCATCCCGGGAGACATTGGGCTCAGAAGTAACGCTCTAACTCTACGTCAAGAGAGAAGCGAAGACAATTAAAACTAGCACAGTACATTATCAACCCTAACAGAAAGGGGAATAAACCAGCAATACTCAAACACTGCTTGCAGGTAAGCCAGCGTGTAAAACACCAACAGAATTCTTTTTTAAAGAATACAGGGCAAGAGAGGAATATAAAATTTTTATGCTAAAATAATATAATTAAATACTGTCACTTTAAGACAGAACAGCAGTCCGTAAAGTCTAGCCATATACGGCTAAAACGACATAAAGGCTGCAAAATGAAAGTTTTTATTATCTGCCTAAAAACTTAATTCTTTGCACCAAACAGTATATAAAACGTACACTATAAACTTTTATACAAGGGTGCATCTGGGAGAGTACTTTTATATAAAACTCCCAGAGACAGAGTGACTATCGAAGCTCCGATTAACAGCTGGAGCAAAAACTGAGATTGTCTAACGAAAAGCAGTAGGTCACGTGATCGGACCCAGCGAGACCAAAATGGCGCTGCATCTCTTCCTCAGAAGAGAATGAAGGCGGGGACACACAGCAGTATAGGAATGAAGCGTGAAAATATATATTCGCATCACGCTTCATTCACTTCAGAAAAAAAAACAACTAAGTAAAGGCGCCCCACCAGGGAAACACATAAAAGGAGAAGCATGCAAACAAGCGAACCCTTATGTTTCCTATCAGAAAAACGTATTTGCACTATTAGAGTAGTATCTATCACTGTGCAATTAGCCCTCATAAAATATGTATTTCCATTCAGAAAATGATAAAATTAAAAACGTTCACAAAATTTTTCCTTAGACACTGTCTGTGCCTCTAACAGAAAACATGAGCCGTGTAAAATTAAAAAGTTAACCCCTTCCATCCCTGAAGGGGGTTAACTCTGTCTCCTGCCACATGCAAATTAGTGCCTGCCTAATGCCTTACAATAAATCCTCAACTAAGGAGTCCCAATAACAATTGCAGAGAGTCCCTGTTTTATATGACTCTGAAGTACCAGCCTCCCAGCCCTAGAAGACATTAGGAACTTACCTGCATCTAGCCGTCCGGCATGTAGACAGCTTACCGGTGTGAGAGGATGCCACTCATCACAGAGACCTATAGAAAAAGAAAGACAGAATAAACTTACTCAGGCTTTCTATACCAGGGCAGCAAATTATTAGGAAAACGCAGTGATAATCCACATCACAAGTTCCTAACCGCTTTAAAACCACCACTGCCCTACTGAAGAGACTAACGTGGAGTATGGCTAGACCCAGTCTTGAGAGGAAGTTCAGAGTAAATCTACTATGGCATTCAAAATAATAAAATCTTGATTGAAGTTCAATTTTCTTCAGACACCAAAAACTTCACCTCCTCCATGAATAGAGGCAAAGAGAATGATTGGGGGTTATGGGTAAGGGAAGTGACATATATAGCAGCTTTGCTGTGGTGCTCTTTGCCTCCTCCTGCTGGCCAGGCGTGATATTCCCACTAGTAATTGATGATTCCGTGGACTCACCATATCTTAGGAAAGAAAAAATAGCATACGCTGTTGGCATTTAACATTGCATAAACATTTCCGGTGAAATTATTATTATTATTATTATTGGTTATTTGTAGAGAGCCAACAGATTCCGCAGCGCTAGAAACAAAGGCAGAGTACAACAAAACAATTATAGGGATCAAATGGGTAGAGGGCCCTGCCAAGAGTCGCACTGTTGTAGTCAGCTCTTAAGAAGGTGATCTACAAACAGCTGGACTCTTAGGCATACATGCTAGGAGGGTTCAGGGGATAGCAATGGAGGAGAGGAACTGGTATAAAAAAGGTTAGTGTAGGTTGTATGCATCCCTGAACAGTAGAGTATTTAGGGAGTGCTTGAAGCTTTCAAAACTAGGGGAGAATCTTGTGGAGCGAGGCAGAGAGTTCCACAAGATGGGAGTCATTCTGGAGAAGTTCTGTAAACGGGAGTGTGATGAGGTAACGAGAGAGGAAGAGAGTAGGAGATCATGAGCAAAGTGAAGAGGACGGGAGGGAGAGTATCTGGAGACAAGTTCTGAGATATAGGGGGGAGCAGTGCAGTTGAGGGCTTTGTATGTCAGAGTGAGAATTTTGTGTTTAAGAGGAAGACAATGAAGGGATTGGCAGAGAGGTGCAGCAGATGAAGAGTGACGTGTAAGGAAGATAAGCCTGGCAGAGGCATTCATTATGGTTTGTAAAGGAGCTAGGTGGCAGCTGGGGAGACCAGAGAGGACTGAGTTGCAGTAATCGAGGTTGGAAAGGATAATAAAGTGTCTAATTTTAGAGATGTTTTTAAGGTGGAAGCGGCAGGCTTTAGCCAAGGACTGAATGTGAGGAGTGAAAGAAAGATCTGAGTCAAATGTGACCCAGAGACATCGGGCATGTGGGGTAGGGGTAATGATGGAGTTGTCAACAGTTATAGAGAGATTGGGGGTGGAGATTTTGGAAGAAGGGAGGAAAATAAGGAGTTCAGTTTTGGAGAGATTTAGCTTGAAGTAGTGAGAGGACATCCAGGAAGAGATGTGAGCAAGACAGTTAGTGACACAGGTTAGCAAGGAAGGAGATAGATCTGGTGCAGAAAGTAGATTTGGGTGTCGTCGGCATACAAATGATATTAGAAACTGTGGGACTTCATTAGGGAACCTAATGATGACATGTAGATTGAGAAGAGTAGGGGACCGAGGACAGAGCCTTGTGGTACCCCGAAAGAAAGTGGTGACAGGGCAGAGGAGGCCCCAGAGAAGGCTACACTAAAGGTACAGTTTGACAGGTAGGAAGAGAACCACGAGAGGGCTGTGTCACAGATGCCGAAGGATTGGAGGGTTTGAAGCAAGAGAGGGTGGTCAACAGTATCAAAGGCTGCGGACAGATCAAGGAGGATAAGCAGAGAGAAGTGACCTTATTGTGCAATGCCGCACATTGCACATTGATTCCGCTAGAAGGGGTTGTCAATCATGCCGATCTTATCTGATCGGGAAATTTGCTGTCCACCACCTCAGATGTGGCAGATGAGTTAAGGAGCAGAGGTCTTACGACCGCTGCTTCCTAACTTAAGTTTCTGTTGAGCCGGAAACTTCTGGGGTAGATAGCAGCATCCGCTGCTTGTTAAATCTGCCACTATGTTTACTTCAGGTATATTAGAAAGAAGTAACCCAGCATTGGGGAGTAATTGTATTTAAAAAGTGGTATGATTAGGTTGTCTTAGTTTTCCCCTAGTTAGGGTATTATATTCAGGCTGGCCCAGCATGTATCATTATAGTGTGGTCACAAGGTTAGGAGCAGTTCCAACCCTTGTAGTGTCATTAATGTGCAATCTCCTCTCTTCTCCAACCCCTCTATATGCACAGATGTCAATAGGTAATATAAAATGTGTTGGTGTAGAAGCAGGAAATACATCTATGTAAGGTAAAAAGCCCTTGGGTCTGGAGTCTGTTGGGGGTTTATAGCCAGCACAGATGGGAGTCCTGAGAGCCATAGGCCCAGTTTAGGGACAGATGTGAGCATATAGGTGGCATAGTGAGGCTGTAGAGGGTCATGGGTCAATTAAGAAGGCTGTGGGCATATAGTTGGTGGGGTGTAGAGACCTATCAGTCCATTCT
This sequence comes from Bombina bombina, assembly GCF_027579735.1. Classification (NCBI taxonomy): domain Eukaryota; kingdom Metazoa; phylum Chordata; class Amphibia; order Anura; family Bombinatoridae; genus Bombina; species Bombina bombina. The sequence continues at coordinate 1,291,150,677 of NC_069500.1, read as the reverse complement.
GGGATCTGATGTGAGTAAATAACTGAAATAGAAACATTGCAGAGGGTACAACCATCCCTCATATTGTGAGATTGCCATGGTTTGTTAATAATGCCCTGCTGCAGCGTTCTCTTTCTTCTCTTCTCACACTATGCCCATCCTCACTCTGCTAAAGCCTACCAGCTTGAATATAAGGTTTGCTGAGGAGTCTAACATGTTCACAAGTGGCAACAAAAAGTGAGTACAGTTGTCATTTTTCTGTAAGCTCACATAATTGTTATTTTTTTTACAATATGACCATTTTTATATATTGCCAGAACCTAAAAAAAAGAAAGAAACAATGCATGGAAACCCTTATGGTACATAATAAGTGGGTAGGGAAATGTCTTACTACTAAATATGGGAATGATAATTGAAAACTGGGATACATTAAATAGCTCTAGACAACCTAAAGACAGCTGCTAGGGGATGTATTTTATCTTTTGCATTCTCATTACTTAATCCTATTTAATTGTTAATCAAAGTGGCTCTTCATCTTATTAGAGTTTATTGAGTGATGAACCACAGAAACCATTTGTATAAATTTGATAAATAGCTTAATGCCTCTATAAAAGGACACAATCTTAAATACAATAAACTATCCAGTTTGTTATACTGTACAGTAACAATATTTATACATTAAAAGATTTTAGAGTAAGGAATACACATTTGTTCAGTGTTACACAGCTTTTCTTTTATATTTGGTCATTTGAATGCCTCAGCACATTTTAGCAGCATATTACCTTATATGGTGCACATTTACCTCAGAGTTCTGAGAATTGGTTGGTTAAAGAGAACAACTACATTTTCTCTGATGCAATTAAAAGAGTGATTTATAGGTACACAGAAGTCAAAATTAATATCATGATTCAGTTCAATTTACTTCTGTTATCAAATGTATCTTTATCAGCTCTTTAATATAATTTTCATGCAGACGGTTAGAATAATATATATAGTCTGAAAAAAGAGATGGTGATTCCTAAACAGGTAATAAAGAAAAATACAATCAAGGATATCAAATTATATCAAATTACCATCAGTTCTATAACTATTACCTGAGTTCACCACCTAAATATAGGGATAACTAAGTCTGTAGATATGGACACTTAAAAAGGACAGAGAAGAGTACGATCTCAAGAGAAGGTATAGAGGATATATAAAGTGTAGTGATTGGTGTAACTAGAGGAACAATGAGATCATGTATTATTTTTATATGAAACAATCAGCAAAAGTTACGTTTTAACTGATTATCCCGGTCTATCCTTCTCTTTATGTAGATTGAACACATTATCGAGTATTAGTGTGCCACAATAGTGTTTCCTTTTTTTTCCTTTATTGATGTAAGTGTGAAAGAACAAGGTTAGTTTCCTTTGCTTCAGGGACTGGTGAAACATTTCAAGATGTAGGCCTTTATGCCGAGATCTACAGCCAGTGTGTAAAGTGTCATAGAAACTAGTGGTCAATGTGTTGTAAATCTTTGATTTCAGTAAATTATGTACGTGGTCAGAGCCTCTGTTGTTTTCAGAGATAGTTTTAGAATATATCATGTGGTAAACATTGCTATTACTTTTAATCAAATATATATTGTAACATTTTAATGACAATTTTTTTTTTTAGTAATGTTAAGATAGCAACATTTTATTGTTTTTATCACCCCATCCCCATGATATTTTGATTTTGTTTGTACGCAAACATCAGTAACGTACCTGTGCATGAGAGCAAAAATCTCTTTAACCTGAGAGACGGTATCCATGGCTACATTACCCAGCAGGCTTAGTACAGATATATGACTACACTGATATTACAGGATCCTAAATTCTAAACTTAAAAAAAAAACTATGCTTTTAAAAAATACTCAGGCTTTGATGCCAAACAGTGAAAATACACAGTAAGGGGCCCTGCATAAAGCATGGACAAATTATGCTTACAGTTGGCTATATGTGATCCACAGAATTTCTTTGAATCTATTTCAAGGGTACTTACATTGGTATCTACCCTCATTTTTATTTTTTTTAAGGCCCAGATGGCTCAATTTTGACTGTACTGAGATGTTGCTGCAAATGACATTATGGTGTGACATTGCCTTTTACAAAGGTGATATTACATTATGCTTATGGCTGGTGCTATGGTTAGGGGTTCGGACTTCCGGCAACCGACTGGATGAAAGAGCTACCCATTGTAAATATTGATCTCAACTGTAGAATAGCTACAGGTGCTCTATGGGATTGAGATCTGGACTCATTGCTGGCCAGTTCAGTACTCTCCAGCGCTTTGTCTTAAACAATTTCTGGGTGCTTTTTGACATGTGCTTTGCGTAATTGTCCTGCTGTAAGACCCATGACCTCTGACAGAGATCCAACTTTTTGACACTGAGCCCTACATTGCACCACATAATTCTTTGTTAGTCTTCAGATTGCATAATGCCATGCACACAGTCAAGACAACCAGTATCTGAAGCAGCAAAGCAACCCCAAAACATCAGTGAACCTCCACCATGTTTGACTGTAGGGACTGTATTCTTTTCTTTAAACGCCTCATTTCTTTTTCTGAAAACAGAATGATGGGCTTTACCAAAAAGCTGTCATTTTGTTTCGTCCCTCCACAGCACATTCTCCCAAAAGGATTTTGACTTCCTCAGGTAAGTTTTGGCAAACTCCAATCTGGCTTTTTTATGATTCTGTGTCAGCAGTGAGGTCCTCCTGGGTCTTCTGTCATAGCGTCCCTTTTCATTCAGATGGCGACGTATAGTGCAAGCTGACACATTTGTACCATGTGCCTGAAGGTCAGCTTGAATTTGTCTGGAACTTGATTGAGGTTCTTTATCCACCATTCGAACAATCCTTTGTTGCAATCTTTGATCAATTTGTCTCTTTCATCCACGTCCAGGGAGATTAGCTACAGTGCCGTAGGCTGTAAACTTCTTGACAATGTTGCGCTCAGTGGACACAGGAACAGATCTCTGGAGATGGACTTGTAACCTTGAAATTGTTCATGCTTTTCCACAATTTTTGTTCTCAAATCATCAGACAATTTTTTGCTGCTTTTTCTCTTCTCCATGCTCAGTGTGGCACCAGAGAAACACAACAGAAAGGTTGAATCAATTTTTCATCATTTTAATTGGTTGCCAGTGTGATTTCTATATTGTCTGCACCTGTTAATTGATACAGGTGAGTTTAATTACAAATTACAGGAGCATCACAAACTTAGAATGCAATTATTTCTTACAATTTTGAGAAGGTGCCAATAATTTTGTCCAGTCATTTTGCGTGAAATGTGTCAGATTTGGGGGGTTTTCTCCACTTTTTGTGTCATACCAATACAAACAAAAGAAATAAACATGAGAATGCCTAAAAATTTGTAATTGCAACAATTTTCTGGGCGAAGTGGTGCATTATCTGACAGAAATGCAGGGGTGTCAATATTTTTGGCCATGACTGTATGCAAGGTACTAGAGAAAACCTTAAAAACAACTGACCCTAAAGTGTGGGGAAGTGTGTTAGACTTCAATCCCACTCATCTTCTACTCTCATGAGCAAATAACATACCCCCAAAGAGCTGCTATGAATGAACAAGAGGTTGTGGTCATGCAGCTCAGGAGCAGAGCTCAGTATTCCAGGGATCAAATTATGGTTGATAATAAAAGGTTGAGGCATGCTATGGTAAGGGTCTAGAATCAGGAGGGTGGGTGAGTGTTCTTGGAATATTTTACATTATTTTGGAAAACTGGGAGTAATCTAGGGATGCAAAAGCATCAGGGTGGAATATAACACAATGTATAGTGCTCTAAGCTTAAACATGGATGCTACACTTCTATGAAAGCATTTACAAATTAGAATATCTCTTTTTTTGATACAGAATGGGTATCACTAAGTTGCCTGCCTTATGTCCTATAGGCTGCTTCTGTCATTGCTAAATTCCACTTGGGAGCCACAGAGCAATGCAGACTAAAAGACAGAAAGCCAATCAGCAGCAGAATACGCATCTAGCTGTCAATGAATCACTGGCTATAAATGTGTTGTCATGCCCAAGCGGGACTTTAGCTATGAGTTTAAACATTTTGTTTGCAAAAATTACAAACCCCAAATATATATTTTTTTATTTTTATTGTAGCATTACAATATTGGTTTAAATGATTTAACAGGCTCAAAAGATATTTCAGGGGATGCTATTTTTAGCTCAATTTAAATAATACCACTCATGTTTCCCTAAGAATCAAATTAATACAATTCAAACAGTCACAGACAGATACAGTATAGTGCCTGCTTCTAGTTATAGGAAATTGGTTTTCCCAGAGAAGAAAAAAATTCTATATTTCTTACAATCACTCTTCTGTCGAACCGAATCACTGAAGAGCAAGTAGGTCTTCATATCTTATTCAGTTTGCTTCAAAGGATAACATAAGAATTTTACAGATCCCTCATTCTGAAAACATATTTGAATTCACGTGATTTTAGAGCAGTGTTGACGTAGAACAGGGTGTGTGTGGATGTTCAAACACCAAGCTATAAGCGGATATTAGGCTGACAAAAAAGTAATAAATGCTCATTTTTAGAAAAAATCAACATCATTAAAACATCACGGGCTCCATTACATATGCAGCGTTGCCCGCAAAAGCCGGCAACGCCGGTTTTTACGTGGTTTTGGTATCCAATATACAGCGCCACATATAAATGCGGCACGTATATTTCACCCGTCGGCCGCAATTTTTACTCCCATAAGCTAACATAGAATCGCGTCGCAAATCGCTATCACATATTCAGCGCAAGGACTTACATGGCGAAATTGGAGAAATTTTACTCCATTTTCACCTCGCCACACAAAGGCAGCCGCAGCAAGCCTTGAGCACCGTAACTCCCGTAAATGCCTGAAAATATTAACAGCTAAGGCATGCACAATATCTAGCTACCTGTCAACCGCAATCCCCCACCACAATAACTAATAAAGTATATTAGCCCCTATATCCACCATCAAACCCACATTGCAACTAATAATTAAATTATTAACCCCTAAATCCTCCAACCCCAACATCACAAACTACCTAATGTATTAACCCACAGCACCTTTCAATATAAAATGTCCTTTATTAGCAACTCATGGACAGAATATTATGTGACGTTTCGAGAACGCAGTCCCTTAATCATGCATACCACATAGCACACCTGTACCTTTACTTAAAGGTGTATCCAGCCAATCACTGGCCAGCTCAATAGACACATGCTACTTCACAATTTTTCTGCACAGGTTGTATTAACACTGCCATCTAGGGGATATGACAACTAATAACTATAACAATTCATACTTAGGTGTTACGGGTACTATCTATAATGTACTTGTACACACAAAAAATAAAAATTATAAAAACTTATGAATTCATACAAATATAAAAATTCATTAATTCATACAAATGTATAAAAATACATTAATACACATATTGAGAGGCTGCTTTTTTGTAATAATCCCAATAATTACTTATGCATATACCTAGAGGAAGACTGACAGGTCTATTTCTCTATTTAGTCCATTGGGATACATTGAATCCAATTTATGTATCCAATATGCTTCTTTTTGTTTAAGACTACATTCCCTGTCACCTCCCCCCCTTGGTATATCAACATGATCAATGATCTGCCATCTAATTTGGTTGATTTGGTGGCCACTTTCCAAAAAATGACAGGCTACTGGGGCTTGAAGATCACCTGTTCTAATATAAGATTTATGCTGATTGAGTCTCTCTCTCATCTTACGGGTCGTTTCCCCTATGTAAATTTTGGAACATGGACATTTTATCATGTATATTGCAAACGTTGAGTTACAAGTGTAATGTGATTTTAATTTAAATTTATGTCCACTAGTGATGTCGCAAACATAAAATTTTCCATTCGCGAACAGCGAACGCACATTTCCGCAAGTGTTCGCGAACAGGCGAACCGGGCGAACCGCCATAGACTTCAATAGGCAGGCGAATTTTAAAACCCACAGGGACTCTTTCTGGCCACAATAGTGATGAAAAAGTTGTTTCAAGGGGACTATCACCTGGACTGTGGCATGCCGGAGGGGGATCCATGGCAAAACTCCCATGGAAAATTACATAGTTGATGCAAAGTCTGGTTTTAATCCATAAAGGGCATAACTCACCTAACATTCCTAAATTGTTTGGAATAACGTGCTTTAAAACATCAGGTATGATGTTGTATCGATCAGGTAGTGTAAGGGTTACGCCCACTTCACAGTGACAGACCAAACTCCCCGTTTAACGCACCGCAAACAACCGCAAACACTCCATTTGCACAACCGCAAACTCCCCATTTGCACAAGGTTGGATACCAAGCTAGCCATGTCCCGTTCCTTGTCCTCACTGATGTCATTGAAGGTCTCTTCCTCCACCCAGCCACGTACAACACCAAGGGTCCCCGAAAGGTGACAACAAGCCCCTTGGGACGCCTGCTGTGTTTGGTCTTCCACCTCCTCAAAGCCACCTTCCTCCTCTGACTCCTCTTCTTCAGACTCCTCTCTCTGTGTTGCCTCTCTCTGCGTTATTATAAGGTGTGTTAAGTAGTACTATTCTTATCAGTTTAATCCCTGTTACGTCCCATATCAGGGGACGTGTATATGGCATCGATTTTAGGAACCGGGAGATGGAAAAAGATGCTTGGTCTGACCTCCTACTTCAAATTTGGGGCACTGCGCGTGCAATCTAATGTGCCACCAGATAGGAGTGGTGTGTTAAGTAGTACTATTCCTATCAGTTTAATCACTGTTATGTGCCTTTTTTTTGGTTTGGTTTTTGAAGCCACAGTGCAGCACCAGAGGCCAGAAAAATTAGGCATGTACACATGCCTGAAAAATTAGGTATTGTTGCAGCCGTTGATGTTTGTTTCCCAGGCAGAAAGTGCCCTAAAACATTGCGGCTTGAACCCTAGTTGGTGGCGGATAAGTCACGCAAGTCATCCGGCATTCAGAGATAAAATACAGCAGCGTGTGGACCATTTTTAGCCCAAGGCAGCTCATCTCATCAGGCCTTTTTTAGTCGAATGTATCGCCCACTGTCAGTCCCTTCGGGATCCATCCCTCATTCATCTTAATAAAGGTGAGGTAATCTAGACTTTTTTTACCTAGGCGACTTCTCTTCTCAGTGACAATACCTCCTGCTGCACTGAAGGTCCTTTCTGACAGGACACTTGAAGCGGGGCAGGTCAGAAGTTCTATCGCAAATTGGGATAGCTCAGGCCACAGGTCAAGCCTGCACACCCAGTAGTCAAGGGGTTCATCGCTCCTCAGAGTGTCGATATCTGTAGTTAAGGCGAGGTAGTCTGCTACCTGTCGGCCGAGTCGTTCTCTGAGGGTGGACCCCGAAGGGCTGTGGCGATGCGTAGGACTTAAAAAGCTCTGCATGTCCTCCATCAACAACACGTTGCTGTCCTTGTCAGCGTGGTCGTGGGAGGAGGAGGATTACTTTCACCTGTTCCCCTGTTAAATTCCCGTTGTGCTGTGACATCACCCTTATATGCTGTGTAAAGCATACTTTTTAATTTATTTTGGAACTGCTGCATCCTTTCCGACTTGTGGTAATTCGGTAACATTTCAGGCACTTTATGCTTATACCGGGGGTCTAGTAGCGTGGAATCCCAGTACAGGTCGTTCTCCTTCAGCTTTTTTATACGAGGGTCCCTCAGCAGGCACGACAGCATGAAAGACCCCATTTGCACAAGGTTGGATGCCGAGCTACTCATGTCCCATTCCTTGTCCTCAGTGATCTCACTGAAGGTATGTTCTTCCTCCCAGCCACGTACAACACCACGAGTACCAGATAGGTGACAACGAGCACCCTGGGATGCCTGTTGTGGTTGGTCTTCCTCCTCCTCCTCAAAGCCACATTCCTCCTCTGACTCCTCTTCCTCACAATCCTCTTCCAGCGTTGCCGCAGGTCCAGCAAGCGATGCTGATAAGGCTGTTTCTGGTGGTGATGGTGACCACAACTCTTCCTCTTCCTCTTCACGCTCATCTACGGCCTGATCCAGCACTCTTCGCAGGGCACGCTCCAGGAAGAAAACAAATGGTATGATGTCGCTGATGGTGCCTTCGGTGCGACTGACTAGGTTTGTCACCTCCTCAAAAGGACGCATGAGCCTACAGGCATTGCGCATGAGCGTCCATTAACGTGGCAAAAAAATACCCAGCTCCGCAGAGGCTGTCCTAGGACCCCGGTCATACAAATAGTCGTTAACGGCTTTTTCTTGTTGGAGCAGGCGGTCGAACATTAGGAGTGTTGAATTCCAATGTGTCGGGCTGTCGCAAATCAAGCGCCTCACTGGCATGTTGTTTCGCCGCTGGATAACTGAAAAGTGCGCCATGGCCGTGTAGGAATGCCTGAAATGGCCACACACCTTCCTGGCCTGCTTCAGGACGTCCTGTAAGCCTGGGTACTTATGCACAAAGCGTTGTACGATCAGGTTACACACATGTGCCATGCACGGCACACGTGTCAACTTGCCCAAATTCAATGCCGCCAACAATTTTTTTCCGTTGTCACAAACCACTTTGCCGATCTCCAGTTGGTGCGGAGTCAGCCACTGATCCACCTGTGCGTTCAGGGCAGACAGGAGTGCTGGTCCGGTGTGACTCTCTGCTTTCAGGCAAGTCAACCCCAAGACGGCGTGACACTGCCGTATCCGGGATGTGGAATAGTACCTGGGGAGCTGGGGGGGTGCCGTTGATGTGGAGCAAGACGCAGCAGCAGAAGAGGACTCAGCCGAGGAGGTTATGGAAGAGGATGGAGTAGGAGGAGTAGAGGAGGTGGCAGCAGGCCTGCCTGCAAGTCGTAGCGGTGTCACTAACTCCTCTGCAGAGCCATGCATTCCATGCTTGGCAGCCATCAGCAGGTTTACCCAATGCGCAGTGTAGGTGATATACCTGCCCTGACCATGCTTTACAGACCAGGTATCAGTGGTCAGATGGACCCTTGCCCCAACACTGTGTGCCAGACATGCCATTACTTCCTTTTGCACAATCGAGTACAGGTTGCGGATTGCCTTTTGTGCAAAGAAATTTCAGCCGGGTACCTTCCACTGCGGTGTCCCAATAGCTACAAATTTTTGGAACGCCTCAGACTCCACCAGCTTGTATGGTAAAAGCTGGCGGGCTAAGAGTTCAGACAAGCCAGCTGTCAGATGCCGGGCAAGGGGGTGACTTTGTGACATTGGCTTCTTACGCTCAAACATGTCTTTGACAGACACTTGACTGTGGGCAGATGAGCAGGAACTGCTCAAGGCAAGAGACGGAGTGGCAGATGGTTGAGAGGGGGCAAGGAGGACAGCAGTGGTTGATGTGGCTGAAGATGCTGGACCAGGAGGAGGATGGCGGCTTTGAGTTTGTGTGCTGTTTGTACTCATGTGTTGATCCCATAGGCGTTTGTGATGTGCGATCATGTGCCTTCGCAAAGCAGTTGTACCTAGGTGGGTGTTGGACTTCCCACGACTCAGTTTCTTTTGGCACAGGTTGCAAATAGCATCGCTGTTGTCAGATGCAGACACACAAGAAAAATGCCACACTGCTGAGCTCTGCAATGACGGCATTCTGGTGGTGGCAACAGCATGCATTGATTGGCGTGCTGTCTGGCTGACCCCGGGTGCCGATGCATGCTGTCTGACTGTGCCACTAGCTCCTTGCGACGACCTCCCCCTGCTTCCAACTCGTCTCCTCCTCCTCTCTGTCTCCCCATCTGAACTTTCCCCCTGTTCTTCTTCTCTTCTAGCGGGCACCCACGTGACATCCACGGATGCATTGTCATCATCAACCGCTTCACTTGTATCTGACAACTCAGCAAAGGAAGCAGCAGCGGGTACAACATCATCATCATCACACCGTACGTCCATGTGTGTAATGCTGCCTGACTGAGACATATCCCTGTTATCTACATCCTCTGGCAATAATGGTTGTGCATCACTCATTTCTTCAAACTGATGTGTAAATAACTGATCTGACAGATCAAGTGAAGCGGCTGTGGTGCTAGTGTTGGTGGTGGCGGCAGGCAGGCGAGTGGTAACTTGAGAGGTGCCCGAAGCTAAGCTGGAGGAGGATGGTGCGTCAAGGTTCAGAGCGGAAGCTGTAGAAGATTGGGTGTCCTGTGTTAGCCAGTCAACTATGTCCTCAGAACTTTTCGAGTTCAGGGTACGTGGAATCTGAACACTGGGCATTATTCTGGGGCCAAAGGGAATCACAGCACCTCGACGGCCCCTGTGGGGTGGCCTGCCTCTGCCTGTCATTTTTTTTTCGATTAGTGGTACTATGCGTGCAAGCTACTGTGACAACAGATATGAGTGGCACTGTGCACTGGCAGAAGTTGGCAGAGTAGACGCTGTAGGCCTGACACACACGCTTGCAGACAACTAACTGCTATTCAATCTATTACAGTCAAAATGTTATTTTATTTTTTAATGTACACTACTGTTACACCAGATATGAGTTGCACTGGTGTGACACTGTGCCCTGGCAGGCCCTGAAACGCACACGCGTGAAGGAAACTGACTGCTATTATTTCACAGTCAAATTTCTAGTTTTTTTTTTAATGTACACTACTGTTACACAAGATATGAGTTGCACTGGTGTGACACTGTGCCCTGGCAGGCCCTGAAACGCACACGCGTGAAGGAAACTGACTGCTATTATTTCACAGTCAAATTTCTAGGTTTTTTTTTTAATGTACACTACTGTTACACCAGATATGAGTTGCACTGGTGTGACACTGTGCCCTGGCAGGCCCTGAAACGCACACGTGTGAAGGAAACTGACTGCTATTATTTCACAGTCAAATTTCTAGTTTTTTTTTTAAATGTACACTACTGTTACACCAGATATGAGTTGCACTGGTGTGACACTGTGCCCTGGCAGGCCCTGAAACGCACACGTGTGAAGGAAACTGACTGCTATTATTTCACAGTCAAATTTCTAGTTTTTTTTTAATGTACACTACTGTTACACCAGATATAAGTTGCACTGGTGTGACACTGTGCCCTGGCAGGCCCTGAAACGCACACGTGTGAAGGAAACTGACTGCTATTATTTCACAGTCAAATTTCTATTTTTTTTTTTAATGTACACTACTCTTACACCAGATATGAGTTGCACTGGTGTGACACTGTGCCCTAGCAGGCCCTGAAACGCACACGCGTGAAGGAAACTGACTGCTATCATTTCACAGTCAAATTTCTAGTTTTTTTTTTAATGTACACTACTGTTACACCAGATATGAGTTGCACTGGTGTGACACTGTGCCCTAGCAGGCCCTGAAACGCACACGTGTGAAGGAAACTGACTGCTATTATTTCACAGTCAAATTTCTAGTTTTTTTTTTAATGTACACTACTGTTACACCAGATATGAGTTGCACTGGTGTGACACTGTGCCCTGGCAGGTCCTGAAACGCACACGCGTGAAGGAAACTGACTGCTATTATTTCACAGTCAAATTTCTAGTTTTTTTTTTAATGTACACTACTGTTACAACAGATATGAGTTGCACTGGTGTGACACTATGCCCTGGCAGGCCCTGAAACGCACACGCGTTAAGGAAACTGACTGCTATTATTTCACAGTCAAATTTCTAAAAAAAAATTAACCCCTTAATGACCACAGCACTTTTCCATTTTCTGTCCGTTTGGGACCAAGGCTATTTTTACATTTTTGCGGTGTTTGTGTTTAGCTGTAATTTTCCTCTTACTCATTTACTGTACCCACACATATTATATACCGTTTTTCTCGCCATTAAATGGACTTTCTAAAGATACCATTATTTTCATCATATCTTATAATTTACTATAAAAATTTTTTATAAAATATGAGGAAAAAATTGAAAAAAATACACTTTTTTTTAACTTTGACCCCCGAAATCTGTTACACATCTACAACCACCAAAAAAAACCAAGCTAAATAGTTTCTAAATTTTGTCCTAAGTTCAGAAATACCCAATGTTTACATGTTCTATGCTTTTTTTGCAAGTTATAGGGCCATAAATACAAGTAGCACTTTGCTATTTCCAAATCACTTTTTTTCAAAATTAGCGCTAGTTACATTGGAACACTAATATCTTTCAGGAATCCCTGAATATTCATTGACATGTATATATTTTTTTTTAGAAGACATCCCAAAGTATTGATCTAGGCCAATTTTGGTATATTTCATGCCACCATTTCACCGCCAAATGCGATCAAATACAAAAAATCGTTCACTTTTTCACAAACTTTCGGTTTCTCACTGAAATTATTTACAAACAGCTTGTGCAATTATGGCATAAATGGTTGTAAATTCTTCTCTGGGATCCCCTTTGTTCAGAAATAGCAGACATATATGGCTTTGGTGTTGCTTTTTGGTAATTAAAAGGCCGCTAAATGCCACTGTGCACCACACGTGTATTATGCCCAGCAGTGAAGGGGTTAATTAGGGAGCATGTAGGGAGCTTTTTGGGGTAATTTTAGCTTTAGTGTAGGGTAGTAGACAACCCCAATTATTGATCTAGGCCCATTTTGGTATATTTCATGCCACCATTTCACCGCCAAATACGATCAAATTTAAAAAAAAACGTTAAATTTTTCACAATTTTAGGTTTCTCACTGAAATCATTTACAAACAGCTTGTGCAATTATGGTTGTAAATGCTTCTCTGGGATCCCCTTTGTTAAGAAATAGCAGACATATATGACTTTGGCGTTGCTTTCTGGTAATTAGAAGGCCGCTAAATGCTGCTGCGCATCACACGTGTATTATGGTTAGCAGTGAAGGGGTTAATTAGGTAGTTTGTAGGGAGCTTGCAGGGTTAATTTTAGCTTTAGTGTAGAGATCAGCCTCCCACCTGACACATCAGACCCCCTGATCCCTCCCAAACAGCTCCCTTCCCTCCCCCACCCCACAATTGTCCCCGCCATCTTAAGTACTGGCAGAAAGTCTGCCAGTACTAAAATAAGTTTTTTTTAGCATATTTACATATGCTGTGGTGTAGCATCCCCCCTTAGCCCCCAACCTCCCTGATCCCCCCAAAACCGGGGCCATCTTGGGTACAGCTGTCTGCCAGTACCCAGTTTGCAAAAAAAAGGGCTTTTTTTTTAGTTTTTTTTTTTCTGTAGTGTAGCTTCCCCCCCCCCACAGACAAACCCCCACCACCTTACTGACCGTTTTTTTTTTTTTACTTCTACTTTACTCTACTTACTTTTTTCAAAAAATTTTTATTACAGATTTTGCTGTAGTGTAGCGGTTCCCACCCGCTCCCTCCCCGTGCACGTGCCTGCCCCCGCCCTCCCGTGCACGTGCGTGCATCCGTGCGCGCCCCCGGCCATCCCCGCCCATGATCCCGCCCCCTCCACATGACCAGGGCCATCGATGGCCGCCACCCGCCTCCCTAGTCTGCTCCCACCCACCAACGAGGAAAGCCACCTATCTGCGGTGCAGAGAGGGCCACAGAGTGGCTCTCTCTGCATCGGATGGCTACCAAAGGTTATTGCAGGATGCCTCCATATCGAGGCATCACTGCAATAACCGGAAAGCAGCTGGAAGCTTCCAGCTGCTTTCCACACCGAGGACGTGCAGGGTACGTCCTCAGGCGTTAACTGCCTTTTTTTTGAGGACATACCCTGCACGTCCTCGGTCGTTAAGGGGTTAATGTACACTACTGTTACACCAGATATGAGTTGCACTGGTGCAACACTGTGCCCTGGCAGGCCCTGAAATGCACACGTGTGAAGGAAACTGACTGCTATTATTTCACAGTCAAATTTCTAGTTTTTTTTTTAATGTACACTACTGTTACACTAGATATGAGTGGTGGCACTGGGCAAGTGGGCACAGTATACGCTGTGAGCCTGACACACACGCTGGCAGGCAGGCAACTGCAATTAGATTACACAGGAAAAAAAAAAAAGCAGACTGATGTTCTAGCCCTAAAAAGGGCTTTTTGGGGTGCTGTCCTTACAGCAGAGATCAGATGAGTCCTTCAGGACTGTAGTGGACACTGAATACACTAGCCTAGCTATCGATTTCCCTATTAAATCAGCAGCAGCTACACTGTCCCTCCTCTCACTAAGAATGCAGCTTCCGAATGAATCTAAAATGGATGCTGTCCAGGAGGTGGGAGGGTCTGGGAGGGAGGGTCTGCTGCTGATTGGCTGGAATGTGTCTGCTGACTGTGAGGTACAGGGTCAAAGTTTACTCAATGATGACGAATAGGGGGCGGACCGAACATCGCATTAGTTCACCCGCCGCGGTGAACACAAACAAGCTATGTTCGCCGGGAACTATTCGCCGGCGAACTATTCGGGACATCACTAATGTCCACTCCTAGGGTGCACAAATTCACTGCCCTTAATTATAGAATGGCAACTGCCACAGTTTAGACATGGGAAACATCCTGTGTTCTTTTCAGTGATGTATCTAGTTCTACTAATATATTTAGAACCCATGTCAGACTGTACCAAGATGTCACTCAAATTTTTAACTCTCCGATGAGCCATGATTGGATATTTTTGCAATATATCTATATGTTTGTTACATGTTTGAATTATATGCCAATGTTTCCTGATAATTTTGGATATTTTTGTACTTTGATCATTGAATTGTGAAATAAAAATAAGCTTATTTTTATCATTCTTTTTATCATCTTTTATCTTTAAATCACTTTTAATATTTAGGGTTTCTTTTACCACCAACTCCTCAGGGTACCCTCTATCCAGGAATTTCTCTCCCATTTCCTTGAGTCTTCTTTAAGAGAATTATCACTGACAATTTTATTAACCCTCATTAACTGGACTGATGTGCACCTGGCCGGATCAGGCTATTTCCTGTTTGCTGGGTTTACTCTGTTTTTTGCTAATGTATTAACCCCTAATCCGCCATTAACCCACATCGCAAATTCCATATTAAAACGATTAGCCCTAAACTGCCATTAACCCACATCGCAAACTACCTATTAAAACTATTAACCCCTAAACCGCCATCCCCACAACGCAAATAAATAAGTAAGTGTTTCTGAAGCTGCTTTAAATACAGTAAACTTTTATCGGCTGCTTGCCTACCCTATAAAGTCCAGTTAACTGTTGAGTAGAACATAAAACACATAATTTTTTCCTACCTCCCAACAAAATTGCAGGGCCAAGGTGGGCCTTCAGGCTCGCTGGAAACACAAGACTGCTAAAGACCGCTGCTCCATAACCTGTCCGCCTGCTCTGAATACGATCGGGTTGATTGACACCCCCTGCTAGTGGCCGATTGGCCGCAAATCTGAAGGGGGGGTATTGCACCAGCAGTTCTTGTGATAAATGCCGATAGTGTATTTATCGATGTGCAGCGGACATGATCCGCAAAATCGAATCATGTCCGCTCGCACAATGACAATCCAGGTTTCTGCAATGTGCGTGGAGTTTGTGAATTAATGGTTGAGTTTGTGAATTAAGGGTGGGGTTTGTGAATTATGAACTGAGTTATGAAGGTCATGGTCTTCTGCAGACAAATTTGGACAAACAGAGGAAAGAGAGAAAGCTGGACTGGATTTATAATTTAGGATCATCCCACAAATTAAGGGTCAGCCGAGGCTTTTGTCTTCTCACTGCTAATGCGTCTGACAAATCTCTGAATATGCTGTGAATATTAAGAACATGAACATATGCAAAGCTTTCTGTAGCAGGAGCTGTAATGGTTACAATTTCCCCAGTAGTAATGTTTTCTTATATGTATGGTTCAGTTGATTCTCAAGGTCAGGAATAGGTTTTTGTTTAACTGGCAGAACGTTAGTTATTTTGCTACACGGTTGATTTGATCTTCTCCTCAGGGTTCATAAGAACACAGAATACATATTTGTGTATGGCACCACCAGCAACAAATGCAGCTGGAAAAAAAACACCACACAATGTTCTTTAATAACATGTAAAAAAATAAAGATTTGCACATGAAACTAGATGAATAAAGAACAGGGAATCACATAATACAGGATCTCTAATTGTTCAATTAACCAGCTTAACACTGTCACTGACACTTTTTGTACATAGAATAAAAAGGGACATAAATATCAAAAAGGAAGTGCATAGGAGTGTATTTCAAATTTGAACAAAACCAATATTCTTACAGTAAATGATTATTTGAAGGAGCGCTTTTACTGTGCATGGAGCATATGTACATATGCTCAGTGAACCTGCATTTCAACACAGCTTATTATCGCATTGGTAATTAATCAATTTTGATTTTTTTTAAGCAGAAGTTGTTTCTGAAAGAGAGCAGGGAGTATTTGTACACAGTAAAAGTTGTCATAAATTTACTACAAGTGTGTATATATATATATATATATATATATATATATATATATATATATATATATATATATATATATATATATATATATATATATATATATATATATTTTTTTAATTACTGGGAAAAAAAGCTTCTTTAAAAGGGACAGTCTAGTCAAAATTAAACTTTCATGATTCAGATAGGGCATGCAATTTTAAACTTTCCAATTTACTTTTATCATCAATTTTGCTTTGTTCTAGTGGTATTCTTAGTTGAAAGCTAAACCTAGGTAGGCTTGTATGCTAATTTCTTAGCTGTTGAAGGCCGCCTCTTATCTAAATACATTTTGTCATTTTTCAGAGCTAGAGGGTGTTAGTTCATGTGTGCCATATAGATAACATTGTGCTCATGCCCGAGGAGTTACCTAGGAGTCGGCTTAGGTACAAGGTAATCACAGAGGTAAAAAGTATATTAATATAACTTTTAAAAAATATAAATTCTGGTGTAGACTGCCACTTTAAAAAATTAAAAATAAATAAATTAAGCATTTTAGCTTTGAGTTTATGTCTCTTTAAGGCAAAATGTATCATTATTGCTGTGAACCTGTCCGAGTGCAATTGCTATTTGTGAAATTTAACATTGCATAGCCTCAAAAGCTGTTAATGCTGCTTCATAAATTTAACCCTTAATATGCCACCAGGGGTGGTACAAGAAGAGCGCTGAAGGATGACAGCCCCCTCCCCAATGGGGGATGTAGTACATCCAGGTAAAAAGTCTACTCTAAACAAATAATTAAACTAACATGCAATAATTTGGAGTTTGGTATCAGCAGAACTATCCTATAAATAAATGAGTTTGCACTCATTTTGAAACTTGAAAAAAAATATGTTTGATACATGTATAGAAAATAAATGACAAACATTATTATTTTAAACTTGTTTAATATTTATGAACATGTTGCATATATATATATATATATATATATATATATATATATATATATATATATATATATATATATATGCAAAGCTGTATTTAGGTGGATTCCGAAAATGGCAGGGTGGTGAAAGAATCCACTATGACATTTTTGGAATCCACCTGGATGCAGCGTAGACAAACGAAGCCTAAATGGCCACAAGAAATAAAAAAAAAATGAACCGCCCGCACTTATTAAAAATACCTAATCGCCCACACGAAATATAAAAAAAAAAACTAACACGAAGTACTAACAAACAACTAAACCGCCAACCCCTACATTGCAAAATAATAAAGTAATTAACCCCTAATCCGCAAATTAAACAACGCAAATAACATAATTAAAATATTAACCCCTAAAACACCAACCTCCACATCTCAATAAAACAAATTAACCTATTTACCCCTAAACCGCCAACCCCCCACATCGCAATAAACCTAACCTATTAACTCCTAAACCCCCAACCTAACTAATTTAATTACTAAGCCCCTAACCTAACACCCCCTAAATTAACCCTAATACTAAGTTACAATAAAAATAAAAAATCCTAACATTAATTTAAAAATAAAACCAAACATTAAATTGCAAAAAAATATTCTAAAATAATAAAAAAGAAAAAAAATCTCAAATTACAGAAAAAAATAAACAAAATTATCAAAAAGAAAAAAAATTAAACCTAATCACTAAGGCCTAGATTTGGAGTTTTGTCGGTAACGACCCGAAAAACTAACGCCGGCTTTTTTCTGGCCGCACCATAAAAATAACTCTGGTATTGAGAGTCCACATAAAGGCTGCGTTAGGCTCCAAAAAGGAGCGTAGAGCATTTTTAACGCAGCTTACGGACGCGGCCAGCCTCAAAAACGTGCTCGTGCACGATTCCCCCATAGGAAACAATGGGGCTGTTTGAGCTGAAAAAAAAACAAACACCTGCAAAAAAGCCGCGTTCAGCTCCTAACGCAGCCCCATTGTTTGCTATGCGGTAACCCTTCCTACGTCTGCACTTAACACTCTAACATGTACCCCGAGTCTAAACACCCCTAACCTTACACTTATTAACCCCTAATCTGCCGCCCCCGCTATCGCTGACCCCTGCATATTATTATTAACCCCTAATCTGCCGCTCCGTAAACCGCCGCTACTTACATTATCCCTATGTACCCCTAATCTGCTGCCCTAACATCGCCGACCCCTATATTATATTTATTAACCCCTAATCTGCCCCCCACAACGTCGCCTCCACCTGCCTACACTTATTAACCCCTAATCTGCCGAGCGGACCTGAGCGCTACTATAATAAAGTTATTAACCCCTAATCCGCCTCACTAACCCTATCATAAATAGTATTAACCCCTAATCTGCCCTCCCTAACATCGCCGACACCTAACTTCAAACATTAACCCCTAATCTGCCGACTGGAGCTCACCGCTATTCTAATAAATGTATTAACCCCTAAAGCTAAGTCTAACCCTAACACTAACACCCCCCTAAGTTAAATATAATTTAAATCTAACGAAATTAATTAACTCTTATTAAATAAATTATTCCTATTTAAAGCTAAATACTTACCTGTAAAATAAATCCTAATATAGCTACAATATAAATTATAATTATAATTATAGGATATTATAGGATTCTATCAGCCAATCGGAATTAAGGTAGGAATATTCTGATTGGCTGATGGAATCAGCCAATCAGAATCAAGTTCAATCCGATTGGCTGATCCGATCAGCCAATCAGATTGAGCTTGCATTCTATTGGCTGTTCCGATCAGCCATTAGAATGCAAGCTCAATCTGATTGGCTGATTGGATCAGCCAATCGGATTGAACTTGATTCTGATTGGCTGATTCCATCAGCCAATCAGAATATTCCTACCTTAATTCCGATTGGCTGATAGAATCCTATCAGCCAATCGGAATTCGAGGGACGCCATCTTGGATGACGTCATTTAAAGGAACCGTCATTCGTCGTTCAGTCGTCGGCCAGGATGGATGTTCCGCGGTGGAGGTCTTCAGGATGCTGCCGCTTCGCTCGGATGGATGCCGCTTGGATGAAGACTTCAATCGGATGGAAGACCTCTTCTGCCCCGCTTGGATGAAGACTTCAGCCGGATCATGGACCTCTTCAGCCCCCCGCTTGGGCTTGGATCAGGACATCGGAGGAGCTCTTCTGGACCGATCGGTGAACCTGGTATGGTGAAGACAAGGTAGGATGATCTTCAGGGGCTTAGTGTTAGGTTTATTTAAGGGGGTTTGGGTTAGATTAGGGGTATGTGGGTGGTGGGTTGTAATGTTGGGGGGCTTGGGTATTGTATGTTTTTTTTTTACAGGCAAAAGAGCTGTATTTCTTGGGGCATGCCCCGCAACGGGCCCTGTTCAGGGCTGGTAAGGTAAAAGAGCTTTGAACTTTAGTAATTTAGAATAGGGTAGGGCATTTTTTATTTTGGGGGTCTTTGTTATTTTATTAGGGGGCTTAGAGTAGGTGTAATTAGTTTAAAATTGTTGTAATATTTTTCTTATGTTTGTAAATATTTTTTTATTTTTTGTAACTTAGTTCTTTTTTATTTTTTGTACTTTAGCTAGTTTATTTAATTGTAGTTATTTGTAGCAATTGTATTTAATTAATTTATTGATAGTGTAGTGTTAGGTTAATTGTAGGTAATTGTAGGTAGTTTATTTAATTAATTTATTGATAGTCTAGTGTTAGGTTTATTTGTAACTTAGGTTAGGATTTCTTTTACAGGTAAATTTGTAATTATTTTAACTATTTTAGCTATTAAATAGTTCTTAACTATTTAATAGCTATTGTACCTGGTTAAAATAAATACAAAGTTACCTGTAAAATAAATATAAATCCTAAAATAGCTATAATATAATTATAATTTATATTGTAGCTATATTAGGATTTATTTTACAGGTAAGTATTTAGCTTTAAATAGGAATAATTTATTTAATAAGAGTTAATTAATTTCGTTAGATTTAACATAGAAACATAGAAACATAGATATTGACGGCAGATAAGAGCCATAGGCCCAGCAAGTCTGCCCCACCTTACCTAACAGTATAAACTTATCTAGTTCGTAGGATAGCCCTATGCTTGTCCCATGCATTTTTAAAGTCCCCCACAGTGTTTGTTGCTACTACCTCTTGAGGAAGTTTATTCCATAAATCAATCACTCTTTCTGTAAAGAAGTGCTTCCTCAAATTACTCCTGAATCTACTACCCTTTAGCTTGAGCTCATGACCCCTTGTTCTTGAATTTTCCATTTTATGTAAAATACCCACAGCCTCAGTTTTACTAAACCCTTTAATGTACTTGAAAGTTGCTATCATATCACCTCTTTCCCTTCTCTCCTCTAAGCTATACATATTTAGGTCATTGAGCCTATCCTGGTAAGTTTTATTTTTTAGACCATGTACCATTTTGGTAGCCCTCCTTTGCACAGATTCAAGTTTGTTAATATCCTTCTGAAGATATGGCCTCCAGAACTGCACACAATACTCAAGATGAGGCCTAACTAATGATCTATAAAGTGGCATAAGAACCTTACTATTTCTGCTGCAAATACCTCTACCAATACATCCAAGCATTCTGCTAGCCTTACTCGCTGCCTTACTACATTGTTTACTAAGTTTTAAATCATCTGAAATAATAATTCCCAAGTCCTGTTCCTCGTCTGTAACAGTCAGTAAAGTGTCATTGAGTCTGTAATTAACATTTGGATTTTTCTTCCCTAAATGCATTATTTTACACTTTGCTGTGTTAAACTTTAGATCCCAGTCGTTTGTCCAATCCTCCAATTGTTGTATATCACTTCTCATTTTGTCTACCCCCCCTGGAACATCCACTCTGTTGCAAATTTTTGTATCATCTGCAAAGAGACATACTTTCCCCTGTAGCCCTTTGCTGATATCGCAGATAAATATGTTAAACAAAACAGGCCCCAGAACTGACCCCTGAGGAACACCACTAGTAACAGCCCCCTCTGCTGAATGAACTCCATTTACTAAGACACTTTGTTTTCTGTCCTTAAGCCAGCATTCCACCCAGTTCACAATTTTTGAATCTAGACCAAGGAGATATAGTTTGTGAATACGTTTATTGTGTGGGACGGTGTCAAATGCTTTGCTGAAATCTAGATATGCTACATCAACTGCTCCTCCCTTGTCTAATACTTTTGTTACATAATCAAAGAAGTCAATTAGATTAGTCTGACATGATCTCCCTGAAGTAAAACCATGCTGATTTTGGTCCTCTAAATTGTTTGTCTTTATGTAAGTCAGAATTCTTTCCTTTAAGAGGCTTTCCATTAATTTCCCTACTACTGAAGTTAAACTAACTGGCCTGTAGTTGCCAGATTCTTCTCTACTGCCCTTTTTATGAAGAGGTATTACATTTGCTATTCTCCAATCATCTGGGACAGCTCCTGTTAATAGTGACTGATTAAACAGATCAGTTAATGGGACAGTTAGCACTGAACGAAGTTCTTTTAAAACCCTTGGATGAATATTATCAGGACCCACTGCCTTTGTAACATTTATTTTTGATAATGCTAACAAAACCTCATCCTCTGTAAAAAGATTACTGTTAAGCTTGTTTCTATTTTGCATAGCATCCCTTAATGTAGACATTGTATCTTCACAATCTTTAGTGAAAACAGAACAGAAGTAATCATTGAGACAGTCTGCAATCTGCTTATCTCCTTCTATTATTCTACCATCAACTGATTTCAATTTTACTATTCCTACCTTATTTTTTCTTCTTTCACTGATATATCTAAAGAATGTTTTGTCCCCATGTTTTACTGACTGTGCTATCTTCTCTTCTGCATCAGCTTTAACCTTCCTAATTAACTGCTTAGTCTTTTTTTGTTGGAGTCTCCATATTTTCATATCATCATCTGCTTGTGTGTGTCTGTAATTTTTATAAGCTATCTTTTTTGTCTTTACAGCATGTGCTACTTCTTTGGAAAACCAAATTGGTTTCCGCTTTCTTTTACTTTTACAGACATGTCTAATACAGTGTGCGGTTGCATCTAAAATGGCACCTTTCACAAATTCCCACTGTTCTTGAACCCCTGTAATAAGATTTTTCCCCTTTAAATAGTTTTTTAGGTATTCTCCCATTAATGAAAAATCTGCCGTCCTAAAGTCTAAAACTTTTGTTTTAGTCTGGGTGTACAGTTCCTGAACATGAATACTAAACCAAACAGATTGATGATCACTGGATCCTAAGTTCTCACCTACAGAAACATCTGAAACTGTATCACTGTTTGTAAGTATTAGATCTAATATAGCTTCCTTACGAGTTGGTTCCTTGACTAATTGTTCAAGTGATTCCCCTAGCAGAGATTCAAGAATATACCTGCTTCTAGCCGATCTAGCAGAAGGAATCTTCCAGTCTATATCTGGCAAATTAAAGTCCCCCAGTACTATAACCTTACCCTTCATGGTCATTTTGGTTATTTCATCTAATAACAGATTGTCCAGTTTTTCATCCTGCAATGGAGGCCTATATACAACCCCTATTCTAAAAACATTTTTATCTCCAATTTCCAAAGTCACCCAAATACTTTCCACCTCATCATTTGTTCCTACAATTTCAGTAACCTTTATATTTTCATTTACATACAAAGCAACTCCTCCACCTTTCTTTCCTACTCTGTTCTTTTTAAATAACCTGTATCCAGGTATGACTATGTCCCAGTCATGCAAATCATTGTACCATGTTTCTGTTATAGCTACTAAATCCAAGTTGTCCCTAGTCATTATTGAAATGAGTTCAGGTAATTTATTTCCTAAGCTGCGAGCATTTGTGCTCATGGCACGAAGAATTTTTCTACTAGAATTTCTAGAATTGTTACTTGGACTAACAGTTTTGGCATGCTGTGGGGGGCAGGTGGATATATTAATGCTACCCCCCTTTATTAGTTTAAATGATTTCTAATAAAGTATTTGAACTCCTCTCCCAGATACTCTGTTCCTTTAGCATCCAAATGCAAGCCATCTCTCCTAAATAACCTAGTATCTTTCCAAACAGAGCTATAATGGCCAATAAAACCAAATCCTCGTTCCCTGCACCACTTATCTAACCAAGAATTAAATGTTGTTATCCGCTCCATCTTTCCTGCTTCCTGGTCATACACAGGTAAAATAGCAGAAAATGATAGAGTTGATGCCACAGTCTCTAAATGATTACCTAGGTCACAAAACTCTTTCTGAACAGCAGCAACATGATTACTAGCCAGATCATTTGTTCCTAAATGAACAATCACATCCAACTCACTTCCCTTTCCTGCTGCCTTAACAATTCTCAAAATACGATTCCTATCCCTGTGAGCAGTAGCTCCTGGAAGACATCTAACCTCCCTTGTTTCTCCTTTACTTTCACCTAAATACACATTCCTCAAAATAGAGTCACCCACTAACAGTCTTTTTCTCAAAAACACATCTGCAGTTCTTTCCTGTGTTATGTTACCTGGAGAATCAGGTGCCAATAGATTTAAATTATATTTAATTTAGGGGGGTGTTAGTATTAGGGTTAGACTTAGCTTTAGGGGTTAATACATTTATTAGAATAGCGGCGAGATTCGGTCGGCAGATTAGGGGTTAATAATTGAAGTTAGGTGTCCGCGATGTTAGGGAGGGCAGATTAGGGGTTAATACTATTTATGATAGGGTTAGTGAGGCGGATTAGGGGTTAATAACTTTATTATAGTAGCGCTCAGGTCCGGTCGGCAGATTAGGGGTTAATAAGTGTAGGCAGGTGGAGGCGACGTTGAGGGGGGCAGATTAGGGGTTAATAAATATAATATAGGGGTCGGCGGTGTTAGGGGCAGCAGATTAGGGGTACATAAGGATAACGTAGGTGGCGGCGCTTTGCGGTCGGCAGATTAGGGGTTAATAAGTGTAGGCAGGTGGAGGCGACGTTGTGGGGGGCAGATTAGGGGTTAATAAATATAATATAGGGGTCGGCGGTGTTAGGGGCAGCAGATTAGGGGTACATAAGTATAACGTAGGTGGCGGTCGGCAGATTAGGGGTTAAAAAAATTTTTTCGAGTGTCGGCGATGTGGGGGGACCTCGGTTTAGGGGTACATAGGTAGTTTATGGGTGTTAGTGTACTTTAGAGTACAGTAGTTAAGAGCTTTATGAACCGGCGTTAGCCCAGAAAGCTCTTAACTACTGACTTTTTTCCTGCGGCTGGAGTTTTGTCGTTAGATGTCTAACGCTCACTTCAGAAATTACTCTAAATACCGG
Source organism: Bombina bombina (assembly GCF_027579735.1). Taxonomy (NCBI): domain Eukaryota; kingdom Metazoa; phylum Chordata; class Amphibia; order Anura; family Bombinatoridae; genus Bombina; species Bombina bombina. The sequence continues at coordinate 1,291,126,163 of NC_069500.1, read as the reverse complement.
AGTTATAAAAATCCCATTGAAAAGATAGGATACGCAATTTACGTAAGGGGATCTGCGGTATGGAAAAGTCGCGGCTGGAAAGTGAGCGTTAGACCCTATTTTGAGTGACTCCAAATACCGGCGGTAGCCTAAAACCAGCGTTAGGAGCCTCTAACGCTGGTTTTCACGGCTACCGCCAAACTCTAAATCTAGGCCTAAGAAAATAAAAAAGCCCCCCAAAATAAAAACACTCCCTAATCTAAACTATACTACCAATAGCCCTTAAAAGGGCCTTTTGTAGGACATTGCCCTAAGTTAAACAGCTCTTTTACATGTAAAAAATACTAAGTCCCCCACTAACAGCAAACCCCCCCACCAAACCCCCCAAAATAAAAAAAACTAACACTAAAAAAACCTAAACTAGCCATTGCCCCTAAAGGGGCATTTGTATGGGTATTACCCTTAAAAGGACTTTCAGCTCTTTTACAGCCCAAAAAACTCTAATCTAAAAAAAAGCCACCCCAAAAAAAGTCTAATCCAGCAAGTAAACTAGGAAGTTCTGGTTAAACAGCTCTTTTAAAGTCCAAAAAACCCTAATCTAAAAAAAAAGCCACCCCAAAAAATAAAAAAAGCCTAAGTCTAAGCCCCAAATAGGTACTCACCGTTCCTGAAGTCCGGCGGAGAAGGTCTTCTTCAAGGCGGCTCCATCATCTTTTATCTTCATCCGGAGCGAAGGAGGCGTGGGACAGAGAAACAGAGCTGGCTTCCCTGATGTGCGTATCCTCAGTTGCGATCCTCAGCTGCGATCCTCAGCTGCGATCCTCAGCGGCAGTGGTCCAAAGCAGCGTGGAGGCTCCTCTTCATGCAATCGTCCACCGCACATTTTAGATTAAATGCAACGTACCCCATATTTATTGGGGTACCTTGCATTCCTATTGGCTGAAATTTTGAAATCAGCCAATAGGATGAGAGCTACTGAAATCTTATTGGCTTATTTGAACAGCCAATAGGATTTTAGCAGCCCTCATCCTATTTGCTGATTTCAAAATTGCAGCCAATAGGAATGCAAGGTACCCCAAATTGAATGCGGTACCTTACATTAAATTTTTATTGTACGAGAGAGATCGGATGAAGAGGAGCCTCCATGCCACTGAGGATCGCCACCGCTGAGAACGGCTGCTGAGAACCGCCTCTCCGGATTCGCGCATCAGGGAAGACTGCTCAGTGCCGCCTTCGCTCTGGATGAAGATAGAAGTTGATGGAGCCGCCTGGAAGAAGACCTTCACCGCCGGACATTTAGGAACGGTGAGTACCTATTCGGGCCTTAGTCTTAGGCTTTTTTTTTAAACTAGGGGTTTTTGGGCTGTAAAAGAGCCGGTTGTCCTTTTTAGGGCAGTAAAATAGCTGTTTAACCAGAACTTCCAAGTTTACTTTCTGGATTATAAATCGAAATGTATTTTCCAAGTTAAAAACAGTTGCGCCCAAGTATATTCCTGTTACAGGGGTTCTATATTAGAAGGTGCACTGTAAAGTACTTAACAGGGCTACTCACAATAGGGATAGGCTGAGCATACAAACTTAGTAGATTTCAGTGACACAAAATCAGCTTCATTTCGAAGCTGCAAGTCTTCCCAGCTTGTGGTTTACTTGCTACCATAATTATTCCCCATCCGGCGGTTTAGTAATATATTGTTAGCAATAATCTGGCATCGTTATTAGTCGCCCATTCTTACTCATATTGCATTGCAAACCAGACTCTCCGGGCAATTATGGAGCACTCGTGTCAATTATCTACCTTGTCACAAAACTCTGTATAGTCAAATCGGGTACACATTCGGACCTGTCATAAAAAGCAGTATGCGGTTCCTCTCTCGCTCACAGTATCCACATACCTCCTTGTTGTCCGTCCTCCACTGCCTCCTCTCTACTTAGTCCATAAGTGAGACCTCCCTGAATTTTACTCCTTTTGTAATCCTTCATCTGATTGCCACCTTCTGTATCATTAAAGGTTTAAAACGAAACGCCAGCTTTATACAAAGGGTTCAGTTGATTTCCCCATATATTTGTAGACTCTCTGCGATGAGCGTTTCACTCTTACAGCTTCAGATCTAGACTTCTTCTGGCTATATATATATATATATATATATATATATATATATATATATATATATATATATATATATATATATATATATATATAAGCCCTTTCTAGTGAAACATGCTTCCAGCACTTGAAACCCACCGCTTTTGTAGGATGTGCCTGGCACGTCCTTGGTCGTTAAGGGGTTAAATTTAATCAATGGGATGTTAATTAATTAAAAAGATATAAAAGCACAAGAACAAAATGCTATAATGTGCTAGTTCATATTATTATTTAGCAATATTATTTGTATACAATTATAGGGTCAACTCCAATCTTTTTGATTTTCTCAATTAATATTGGAAAAATTAGATTTTCCACTTCTTTTTTTTAATCAAAACAATTACAATCTTTACAAGTCAAACAGCCATGCTTCAGAACTGCCACAATATTTTCTCTCTATTTACCCTTAACACACATAATGGCTGTCAACAAACACTGGAACCATTATGCCAAACAAAACAACCACTCTTTTTAACTTATATCACATCAACGTTGCCTCCACAGCCAATCAAAAACATTGACAACATGTCCAACACCTATCAGTGAGTGCTTCTTTTTAGTGAGTTAAGGAGGTTAATGGAGTGCATGTGTGTGTGTGTAGCAATTGGATAGAGTGACATTTTTTTTTTTATTAAAGGATCGTGATACCCAAATGTTGAAGCACTTGTGATGCAGCATAACTGTAAAAGGCTGACTAGAAAATATCACCCAACATCTTTATGTAAAAAAGGAAGATATTTTACCTCAAAATTACCTCAGTAACCACATCCCATTGTAAAGAGATTTTAAGCAACCAATCAGGATGCTAGTCCCAGGACTTGCTAGGGGGCGTACATCTGACATGTGCAAGCATGGTTATGTTGTTATTTCCTTACTAAGTTTAAGGAATTGTACTATCAAATCTTACAAGAATTCAGTGAAATCTCATGAGATTACAGTAAAGCAAAGTGTGACATCAGCAGAGACAAAGCTATATTTCCTTGGCAGCTTTTTTTCAGTGGTTTAGCATATAAGTATTATGTCCCTTCAAAGGGACATTCCGGTCAAAATTTTAATGCACATAGATGAATTACATCTTTGAATAGAAACATATTTGCAATGTACATGTATTGGCAAAAATGCTTCTAGCAAAAATTGTCCCTGCTTTAGTGTTAGCATTTTTCTCTGCACATGCATGTGAAGCATAGCTAGATATTTTCAGTGCACCAGCATTTTAAATACTACAGCTGCTCAGAGCACCAGTGGGTCCTGTATCATGTCAGCAATTAACAAACTGAGTCATTACCAAATGGTACAAGCACCTTAGGCTCTCTGAGAAAGTGCTGTGTTTAAAAAGAAAATTTATGCTTACCTGATAAATTTATTTCTTTTTTGACACGATGAGTCCACGGATCATCTTAATTACTAATGGGATATTCACCTCCTGGTCAGCAGGAGGAGGCAAAGAGCACCACAGCAGAGCTGTTAAATAGCTCCTCCCTTCCCTCCCACTCCAGTCATTCGACCGAAGTTAGGAAGAGAAAGGAAAAGCCAAGGTGCATAGGTGTCTTTAGTTTACAATAACCCAAAACCTGTCTTACAAGAAAAGGGTGGGCCGTGGACTCATCGTGTCAAAAAAGAAATAAAATTTATCAGGTAAGCATAAATTTTCTTTTCTTTTTTAAGACACGATGAGTCCATGGATCGTCTTAATTACTAATGGGATTCAATACCCAAGCTAGATTACACAGATGATAGGCGAGAGACAAGACAGGGAACCTAAATGGAAGACACCACTGCTTGAAGAACCTTACCCAAAAAACAACCTCAGTCGAGGCAAAAGTGTCAAATTTGTAAAACTTTGAAAAAGTATGAAGAGAGGACCAAGTTGAAGCCTTGCAAATCTGTTCCACAGAAGCTTCATTTTTTAATGCCCAAGAGGAATCAACAGCCCTCGTGGAATGAGCTGTAACTCTCTCAGGAGGCTGCTGATCAGCAGTCCCATGCAAAATGTATGACGCTAGACAGCCAAAAAGAAAGAGAAGTAGCCGTAGCTTTCTGTCCCTTGTGTCTGCCTGAGAAAACCACAAACAAAGAAGAAGACTGACAAAAGTCCTTAGTCGTCTGCAGGTAAAACCTTTAAAGCACGGACCACGTCCAAATTGTGCAAAAATCTTTCCTTCTTAGAAGAAGGACTAAGACACAAGGAAGGCAACACAATTTCCTGATTAATGTTCCAATCAGAAACAACCTTAGGAAGAAATCCTAATTTAGTACTTAAAACTACCTTATCTGCATGGAAAATAAGATAAGGAGACTCATACTGTAATGCTGAGAGTTCTGACACTCTCCGAGCAGAAGAAATAGCCACAAGAAATAAAACCTTCCAAGATAAAAACTTAATATCTAAGGAATGCATAGGCTCAAACGGAGCCCCTTGAACATTGAGAACTAAATTAAGACTCCATGGAGGAGTAACTTGCTTGAACACAGGCCTGATCCTGACCAAGGCCTGACAAAAAAGATTATACATCTGGGACATCCGCCAGATGTTTGTATAACAAAATAGATAAGGCCGAGATTTGACCCATTAGGGACTCGCCTTTCTCCAAACCTTCTTGGAGAAAAGAAAAAATCCTAGGAATCCAAACTCTACTCCATGAGTAGCCCTTGGATTCACCCCAGTAAAGATATTTATGCCAAATCTTATGGTAAATCCTTCTAGTTACAGGTTTACAAGTCTGAATCATGGTGTCTATGACCAAATCAGAAAACCCCCCGCTTGGATAAAATTAAGCATTCAATTTCCAAGCAGTCAGCTTCAGAGAAACTAGATTTGGGAGAAGGAAGGGCCTGTGAATCAGAAGATCTTTTCGCAACAGAAGTCTCTAAGGTGATAGAGAGGTCATCTCCACTAGATCTGCATTCCAAATCCTGTGAGATCAAGCCGGTGCTATGGGGATCACTAAGGCCCTTTCCTGAATGATTTGAGCAATTACTCGAGGAAGAAGAGCAAACGGAGGAAACAGGTATGCTAGATTGAAGGTCCAAGGGGCCGTTAGAGCATCTATCAGTTCTGCCTGGAGATCCATGGATCTCGTCCCGTATCTTGGGAGCTTGGCGTTCTGCTGCGATGCCATGAGATCTAACTCCGGCTGACCCCACTTGAGAATCAGACTCAAAAACACTTCCGGATGGAGATCCCACTCACCCGGATGAAAGGTCTGCCTGCTCAGAAAATCCACCTCCCAGTTGTCCACCCCTGGGATGTGGATCGCAGACAGACAGCAAGAATGAGCCTCCGCCCACTGAATTAGTGTGGCAGCCTCTGTCATTGCCAAGGAACTCCTTGTTCCTCCCTGATTATTGATGTAGGCCACTGTCGTTATGTTGTCCATAATCCTTAAGCCTTTAGGGAGCCCCAGACTGCTCCCCACCCTAGAAGGCTGGCATCTGTTGTCACAATCACCCAAGATGGGCTGCGAAAGCATGTTCCCTGGGAGAGATGATCCAGAGATAACCACCATTGAAGATAGTCCCTTGTCTCCTGCTCCAGTAGAAGCCTGGGGGACAAGTCCGATAATCTCCTTTCCATTGTCTCAGCATGTTCAACTGCAGAACCCTGAGCAAACAGAATGATGTCCATAGCCGCCACCATCAGCCCGATTAACTTCATGCACTGAGTCACTGAAGGACGAGGAGTGGACTGAAGGGCTAGACAAATATCGATAATCTTTGATTTCCTGACTTCTGTCAGAAATATCTTCATAAACAGAGAATCTATTATGGTTCCTAGGAAAGTCACTCTGTGTGTGGAACTAAGGAACTCTTTCAAAATTCACCTTCCAACCGTGGGATCTTAAGAAGGACAACACCAAGTCCGAGTGGATCTTGCTAGCTGAAAGGATGGCGCCTGATACTAGAATGTCGTCCAGATAAGGCGCCACTGCAATGCCCTTTGATGAAGCACCGCCAACAGAAATCTCAGGACCCTTGTGAAGATTCTGAGGGCTGTGGCAAGACCAAAAAGGGAGAGCCATAAGCTGGTACTGTTTGTCCAGAAAAGCAAACCTCAAGAACTTGCGATGATCCCTGTGAATGAGAACATGCAGATATGCTTCCTTTAAATCCACCGTGGTCATAAATTGACCCTCTTGGATCAATGGAAGGATGGAATGAATAGTTTCCATCTTGAAGGACGGAACCCTGAGAAACTTGTTTAGGCTCCTGAGGTCTATAATTGGTCTGAAGGTTCCCTCCTTTTTTGAGAACCACGAATAGATTGGAATAAAACCCCAGTCCCAGTTCCAGAATTGGAACAGGAACAATCACTCCCAGAGCGGAGATGTCTCTTACACAATGTAAGAACGCCTCTCTTTTCATCTGGTTTGCAGATAATCTCGAAATTAGGAACCTGCCTCTGGGAGGAAAAACCTTTTACTCCAATTTGTATCCCTGAGACACAAATTTTATTGCCCAGGGATCCTGGACATCCCAAACCCAGGCTTGAACAAAGAAGGAAAGTCTGCCCCCTACAAGATTCATTCCTGGATCGCGGGCATGCCCTTCTTGCCGTCTTTGATTCAACAGCAGGCTATTTTGATGTTGTTGAAATTCTTAAAGTTTCAAAAGAGGTTATTTCCATCAAGCCAGGTCTCAACAAGGTCTTCCCCTTGTAAGGAATCACTAAAAGCTTAGACTTAGAGCATACATCCATAGAATAAGGCTCTAATCATAAGGCTCCGTGAACTGGAACAGAGAAAACTGAAAAGAATGCTCCCTGAAAACTTGAAGGGAACAATCGGAAAGAAAGGAAGAAGCCTATTTGAAAGCTTGTATCCTGTCCTACATTTTATCCAGGGAGAGTTTCTGACTTAGTAGCATCAGACAACGCATAAAAATAATATGTTGTCATCCTAGTGACGGAAAAAAAGTACACCGCTGGTTGCCATTGAAAGCCCTGTTGTACCTATCCAATTTTTGGTTACATCGCGGCTAATCCCCCTTAAGAGACTCAAGGCGCCACTCATTCTATCAACCTTGAAAAGAGGAAAGGCTGAGTAAACCTTGCCGGGGATCGAACTTGCAACCCTCGGTTTGCTACAGTGCAATGTAGTCACAGTGCATTAGTATGCTGAGCTAGCTTCTAGCTAGCTCCAACTATCCTCTAAGGGTATAGTAGTTCTCTTAGATAGGCTGGAAACTACCCTTTCCACCCTAAGAATGGTTATGGGAAACCTCTTTTTAAACATAGGGAGTGCGGACTTGCATTCCTTATAAATTACTGGGCACACTAGGATAGATTACACCGGCAGTGTTGGAGACGCCCAGGGTAGCTAAAACCTCCTAAAGTAACACATGGAGGTGTATAAGCTCAAAAAACTGAAAGAAAAACAACCTCAGATCAAATAAATATATTATTCCATCTGAGTCTGAGAATTCTTTCTCAGATAATCCCGAGGTATCGTCCCTCTTCAGGTAACAGGGAAGAACTACTCAGAATAGCAAATACTGAATCATTCCTAAATGATTGAAAAAAATTCCTCTAGTAATGTTTTCTACCTTGTGGAAAAAAAACATATAATGTATGAAACGCAGAGTAACTCCAGGAGGAGTGTGAGAGGAATCGCAGGGCACTGCAAGTGGGCTATAACATTTTGTGGGACACTACAGGAGAAAATTGTGGCATAGATTGACCATTGTCAACAGACTCCTAAAAAAGCAAAAGACTTGGAAGGAGTAGGTTCAGAAAAAGAGAGAACTTTTTCAATAAAAATTTACACATAAAAAAAAGTTACTGTCTCTTTAAATTTAAAAAAGTAACTCTTTATTTTTGTTTGTGGTCTTGTTCCATCCTAAGCTTCAAAAAGGATGAATTAAACAAATAAACATCTTACATTCTTTTAATAAAGATAACATATAAAAAACGTTACTGTTTCTTTAAATTTTAAACTGTAACTTTTTATTCTTGTGCGCAAAAAATGAGCCAGATTAGCACGCAAATAAGCATTTACTTACACCTCAGATATAGCACGCTGAGGTGCTCATCCACCAGTACCCATTACTAAAAAGTCATACTCAGTGACACTTATAACCTCCTGTTCCTATGCAAATCCGGAGCGCAGCTGTAGCGCTATCCGGAACTATCTAAATGATAGCAATGAGTACTGTGCCTAGTATGGAAAAACAATACTTCCTCTTTCCTTCCGATGAACGGAATAAATGGACCAAGAGCCGTCTAAGTCGTCTCAAACCTAGCTTCGCCCCTCGTGGGCGTGATAACCCTTAACTCTGATTTCCTATTGTTTAATGGAGCCCAGAGATCGGAAAATTACGCCACTCAAAAAAACGGCGCCAAACATAACCCCACCCGTCATGGGCGTTGCCACACACAATCTCCCAGTCGCCATTAGTGTTTTTAGAGGTAGGCCACCGGGAGATAACTGGACCCTGCCTTGTAACACCTGGGGGCAAATTGTAGTACCGATGATAGGTAGTACACCAAGCATCACCCCTCCTGAACCTTTTCATATTTTTTCCAGCTCGGTGAATAAATACTGTGAATAAATACTCTTGATATAAGAGCCCCCAGATAAGCCATCTTCTTCTATTCTCTCTCAGCCCCAGTGCCTGATAGTAACATGCTGTCACAGGATCCCCTTTCATACATACATAGGAGATATGTGTCCCAGTAAAGTGCTCCACTTCTTCTGTCCTGAATTTTTTCTTTACCTCAGACCCAGAATAAAAGTCAGCACTTACCTTTAAAATGTGCCGGACAGCAGGGCAGCTCAGCAGGTTTAGAAGGTCCTCTCCCTCCCATAGCCCTGTGGATAAAGATAAAGCCTGAGTTATCTTACTTAGGCCATCAGGATAAGGGCAGCATCAATGTATGGGAGGCGCAGTGACAATTATGTCCCACAAGTTCCCATTGCTCTAAAGCCACCAAAAGCTCTACTGAAAAGACTGGTACGGACTACGGCTACACCCTAGAACAAAGCAGCACTCTCTGGCACTACTTTAAAAATAATAAACTCTTGATTGAAGAATCGTTTCTAACACCTCACTTTACCTCTTCCTATCACTTACGTAGGCAAAGAGAATGACTGGAGTGGAAGGGAAGAGCTATTTAACAGCTCTGCTGTGGTGCTCTTTGCCTCCTCCTGCTGACCAGGAGGTGAATATCCCATTAGTAATTAAGATGATCCGTGGACTCATCGTGTCTTAAAAAAGAAATACTGGTACACGGCGCATACTTAAATACATTTTGAAACATCTATAACTTTTATTTGAAGCATTTTCCTAATACACGTATATATCAAAAATGTTTCTATTCAAAACTGAAATGCATCCATGTGGATTTCAATTTCAGCTGGATTTTCCCTTTAATACATTGTAATGAATTGATATCTGCATTGATTTTGCAACTGGTTATATATTGTAGATACGCTTTATTCATGTTTTACATTTACCTATTAATGATGATGACATATTCAGCATTGTTTGTTATTTGAAGCGGATCTGTCATCCTAAAAAAAGGATGCGCACACTTGTTTTTCTGGTCCGAGCATGCGCAAATTGTTGGCATCTGTGTCATTTTTGAGAGATGAGCATTTATCAACTGCCTTTGGCTACTGAACTCGATGAGCAGATTTTGTGGTTGATATTTAGACGATAACTTGTGTTCAGGTGCATTGTGGTTGCTGAAGTCCATGCTTTGTATGGGTGAATTTTCCAATATCCATTCATACATGAAACAAGGAAATGGTGCTATTGTTTGCATTATAATTGTGTATCCGTAAAACAGTTGATAAACATGATCGTAAAGATTGTAATCAACCCCTGTGTGTTTAACCTGTGCAAAGGATTTAAACACATAGTTAAAGTCAGCAGTGCACTACAGTGAGATAGCCGAACATATCTGTTGAGCCAATTACAGGAGGCATAAGCGTGCAACCACCAATCACCAGTTGCATTGCTGCTCCTGATCCTTCCAAAGTATGCATTTTAACAAAAGATATCAAGAGAGCAAAGTAAATATTATAAGTATATAGAAAGGTATCTTAAAATTGCATGCCCTAACTGAACCATGAAAGATTAATTATGGCTTTCATGTCTATTTAAAGTTACTTGAAAAAGTGTTTTAAAAAAAATATGAATACCAGATAAATTCCTTTCCTTCCCGGCAGGGTGAGTCCACGACTTTATTCCTTACTGTTGGGAAAATACAACACCTGGTTACCAGGAGGAGGCAAAGATACCCCAGCCAAAGGCTTAAAGTGATTGTAAACTTAACAAGCTGTGAAAACGGCATTCTATAGACTTTTAAAAATTAGCATCAGTTTAATTCATGAAATTGTTTAAATTTATATATTTTCTTACATTTTTATCTTTTAACTGCACCACTCTCCCCTCTGCCATACTGTCTAATTGATTGACAGATGACGATTCTTCAAACAACTAATTATGGTTCCCCCCCCCCCCCCCCGGGGCGTTCAGTCCCTTTGCATTATGGTGGAGGGGAGAGCTGCGGTGCCAGAAGAAATAATATAAAAAGAAAGCCGCCCATCAAAAAAAATAAATTACGGGCGGGGTTGTGGACTCTCCCTGCCAGGAAGGAAAGGAATTTATCTGGTAAGCATAAATTATGTTGTCCTTCCATAAGGCAGGTAGAGTCCACGACTTCATTCCTTACTGTTGGGAAAACTATACCCAAGCTCCAGAGGACACTGAATGAATAACGGGAGGGAACAGAAAAAAAAGAGGCGGACCCTATTCTGAGGGCACCACAGCCTGCAAAACCTTTCTCCCGAAAGCTGCTTCAGCCAAAGCAAACAACATCAAACTTTTAAAATTTAAAAAAAGTGTGTAAGGAGGACCAGGTAGCCGCCTTACAAATCTAATCCATTGAGGCTTAGTTCTTAAAAGCCCAAGAGGAAGCCAATGCTCTAGTGGAATGCACTGTTATCCTCTCAGGAGGCTGTCGTCCCGCTGTCTCATAAGCTAAGCGGATGACACTCCTCAGCCAGAAAGATAGAGAAGTCGTAGTAGCCTTCTGCCCCTTACGCTTCCCCATAGATGACAAAGAGGAAGATTGTCTGAATTCCTTAGTAACCTGAAAAAAGAACTTCAAGGCATGAACCACATCTAGATTATGAAGCAAACATTCCTTCTCTGAAGGATTAGGACACAAGGAAGGAACAACAATTTTTTGATTAATGTTACGATCCCACACCACCTTAGGGAGGAACCCTAATTTATTATGTAAAACCGCATTATCAGCATGGAAAACAAGATAAGGGGGATCACATTGCAAAGCAGAGATCTCAGAAACTCAGTGTGCAGAGGCAATAGCCAACAAAAAAAGAACCTTCAAAGACAACAATTTAATGTCAACAGTATGAATAGGCTCAAACAGAGCCTGCTGCAAAACACTAAGAACAAGATTCAGGCTCCAAGGCGGAGCCCCCGATCTAAACACAGGTCTGATCCTAGCCAGAGCCTTAACAAAGGACTGCACATCCAGAAGCTCAGCTAATCTTTTGTGCAGTAACACCAACAGGGACAATATCTGTCCCTTCAGGGAACTAGCAGATAAACCCTTCTCCAGTAAATCCTGGAGGAAAGCTAAAATTCTGGCAACCTTAACCTTATGCCAGGAAAAGCCACGCTCTTCACACCAGTACAAAACAAGTCCTCCACACTTTATGGCAGAAACGACGAGTAACTGGCTTACAAGCTTGAACCAGAGTGTCGATAACACTCTCAGAAAACCCTCTCTTAGCTAAGACTAAGCTTTTAATCCCCACGCAGTCAGCCTCAGATAATCTAGATTTTGATGAATAAAGGGACCCTGTATCAGCAGATCTCTGCGACAAGGTAACCTCCACTGAGAAGATGAGGACACCCCCACCAGATTCGCAAACCACATCCTTCAGGGCCACGACAGAGCAATCAGAATCACTGATGTTTGCTCCTGCTTGATGCGGGCCACCACACGAGTGAGAAGCGGTAATGGAGGAAAAAGATATACAAGTCTGAACCTCTAAGGTACTGAAAGGGCATTTATCAGTTCCACCTGAGGATCCCTTGCCCCATACCAGGGTAGCTTGGTATTGAGGCGGGATGCCATGAGATCTATCTCCTGCATCTCCCACTCTTTGCAAATCTCTGCAAACACCTCAGGGTGAAAAGACCATTCCCCTGGGTGAAAGGATTACCTGCTGAGTAGGTCCGCCTCCCAGTTGTCCACACCCGGAATGTGGATCGCTGACAGCGTACATTTGTGAGTCTTCGCCCACTCTAGTATCTGAGATGCTTCTCTCATCACCAAGGAACTTCTCGTTCCCCCCCTGATGGTTGATATAGGCAACCAAGGTTATATTGTCTGTTTGGAATCTGATAAACTGGGACGAACCCAGAATGGGCCAAGCTTTCAAGGCATTGAAGATTGCCCCGAGTTCCAAAATGTTGATCGGAAGGGAGGACTCCTCCTGAGTCCACAGACATTGTGCCTTCTTGGCACCCCAAACGGCTCCCAGCCGGAAAGGCTTCCGTCCGTAGTCACAATCTCCCAGGACGGTCTCAAAAAGCACGTTCCTTGAGACAGATGATCTGGACAGAGCCACCATGAGAGCGAGTCTCTCGACAGGCTGTCCAGCACGATCTGTTGAGACAGATCTGAATGGCTGCAGTTCCATTGTTTCAGCATGCATAGTTGCAAGGGTCTGAGATGGAATTTGGCAAAAGGAATGATGTCCATGCAGGACAACATGAATCCGATTACCTCCATACACTGAGCCATTGTACTTTGAGTAAGATAACACTTTTCCAAGTTTATCTTCCATCCATGTGATCGAAGAAGATTGAGAAGGGACTCCGAATGTTCTTCCTCTAGACGAAAAGATGGTGCCTGTACCAAGATATCGTCCAGCTAAGGCACTACTGCAATACCTTGTGTTCTGGCACTGGCTAGAAGAGCCCCAAGAACCTTTGTAAATATATCCTTGGAGCAGTAGCTAGGCCAAACGGAAGAGCTATGAATTGGAAGTGCTGGTCCAGAAAAGCAAACCTCAGGAACTGAAAATGTTCCCTGTGAATCAGAACGTGAAGGTATGCATCCTTCAGGTCTATTGTGGTCATAAACTGTCCTTCCTGAACCAGAGGAAGGATTGACCGTGTTATCTCCATCTTGAAAGAGGGAACACTAAGAAACTTGTTTAGGCACTTTAGATCCAGAATTGGACGAAAAGCTTCCTCCTTCTTTGGAACTACGAAAAGGTTTGAATAAAACCCCAAACCTCTTTCTGCTGTAGGTAACGGGACAATTACTCCTTGAGAGGAGAGATCCCGTACGCAACTTAAGAAGGCAGCCCTTTTATCTGGTCTTTGTAGACAGACTGGAGAGGAGGAATCTGCCCCTGGGCGGATGAGACTTGAATCCTATCCTGTATCCTTGAGATAGAACCTCAAGGACCCAAGGGTCCTATACATGCTGGAACCAAGCGTCTGAAAAAAGAGACAGTCTGCCCCCTAGTTGATCCGATCCCGGATCGGGGCCACCCTTTCATGCCGATTTGTTCTCGGCGGGCTTCTTAGTCTGTTTGGACTTATTCCAGGAGTGAGTCGACTTCCAAGTACTCTTGGGCTGCTCAGACTTGGAAGAGGACTGCTGTCGTTGTGACTTGTCAGCACGAAAGGAAAGAAAAATTAGACAGTTACTTTAGGCCTATTGTTCTTATCCTGCGGTAGGAAGGCATCTTTCCCTCCAGTAACCTTAGAGATAATAGAGTCCAGTCCTGTACCGAATAAAATCTTTCCCTTGAAGGGAAGTGAAAGGAGTCTGGATTTAGAAGTCATATCCGCAGACCAAGACTTCAACCAGAGAGCCCTGCGGGCTAGAACCGCAAAGCCAGCAGCCTTTGCATTTATACGAATAATCTACATATTCGCGTCACAGATGAAGGCGTCAGCCATTCTCAGTGCTTTAATTCTCTCCTGAATATCCTCGAGGGGAGTCGCCACCTCAATGAGCTACGACAGAGTGTCGCACCAGTAGGTAGCTGCTCCAGCAACCGCGGCTCCAGATGCCACGGGTTGAAATAAAAACCCCATATGTTGAAACATCCTCCTCAGAAAAAGTTTCCATTTTCTTATCCATAGGCTCTCTAAAAGAAGAAATATCCTCCAGAGGGATAGTAGTATGCTTAGTCAGCATAGAGATAGCGCCATCCACCTTAGGGATGGAGCCCCACAAATCTAATTGAGAGTCAGGGACTGGGAATAAGTAGATGAGGGGGAAAAGGAAGTTCCTACTCTTTCCCATTCGTTACTAATTCTGTTCGCCATCTCGACTGGCACAGGAAAAGTCAGAGGGACCTTCCTATCTTCATAAACCCTGTCTAATTTAGGGATCTTAGGTTCCTCCGGGAGAGTAGCCTCTGGAACCTCTAGTGTAGACAGGACCTCCTTTAATAAAAAATGCAGATGCTCAATTTTAAATCTAAAGGAGGGTTCCTCCGCTGAAGGAGGTTTAGAAACTTTAGTCAATGAGGAAGTTCACCCTTTGAAGCTACAGAGATTAACTCATCCTCTGATAGTTGGGATATAGTAGCCAAATCCGACAAATATATAGATGACTCTAGGTCAAGAGAACTATGTTTAGCCTTCCTCTTGCATTTGTTAGAGCGAGGTAAGGCACTCAGGGCCGCAGACACCGCTGATTGTAACTGCGTGGTAAAGTCAGCTGGAAAATGCCCCCTCCAGATGGAGGATTAGATGAGCCGTGGGGAACTGCATGTGGAGCAGGTAATGTAGAAAGGGTAGTAATTTCTTGGGACCCAGATTCATGAGAATTAGACATCTCAGAAGGGCTAATAGCGCTATGAGTAATAGCAGGCTTGTCTACCTTCATAGACTTTAGAACAGTGTTTAGGCAAATGGAACAAACCACAATGGGCAAACCACAGCCTCCTCACAATATAAACAGGAATTATTAATCAATATAGAACCTCCTAATGTAGTATCAGAGTCTTCCATAGCTTTGTATATACCCACAGAAGGACAAACAAAAAGGAACGCTTTTATTTAAAAAAACGGCACCTTAATACTACCAATGGCTGGGGCACTCACCACTTCCTAGACCCAGACAGCTAACAGTGAAAACTCTCTCCTCAGGAGTGATGTCTGCAGCAGGATCTTAGGAAATGAAAGAGACCGCACCCGGTTACATAGTGCATAAGACAGGACTGCTATGAAAAAAGGCGCTAAACTAATATGAGCTGCGCAACAGTTCAAAAACAAAAGTGAAACCTGTTTTGCTCCAAGCGAAGAAAAACAGTCTATGAACCCAAAAAAACTCTCACATTAAGCAGATATAAATCCCCAAGCTGTTCAAATAATCTCCCTGAAGGAGATATTAACCCTTGATCCTATTGAGGTATAAAGGAGCCACACTGTGACCCTCTATAGCGTTTTAAAGTGTATATATAAAAAACAGTCTTACCCTCTAGGATCCATGCTGTGGAACAGGCAAAGTCTCTCAAGTGTGGCAGTCTTGCAGCAGCGCTTCTGACATGGACTTGAGTATGTAACAGCAAGCAGTGAAACTCGTCAACACTGATTGCTCATAAGCTGTTAGCGACAGTCTGGATGTGTTCACAGAAAAACTTTCTGTGCATCTCCAGACTCTAACTTTCATCAATACTCTCACTGAGAGGTTGACATGATTACTTAAAACTCAAGTCCTTCTTGAAGGGAACATACCCATTACAGGACTATCCAAATCTTCTAACACTTCTCTGCCACCTCCTATAGTGATGAAAGGCAAACAATTACTGGAGGATGGGGGAAGTTGGAGGGATATTTAAGCATTTAGCTGGGGTGTCTTTGCCTCCTCCTAGTGGCCAGTTGTTGTATTTTTCCAATAGTAAGTAATGAAGTTGTGGACTGTCCCTGCCTTATGGAAGGAAATAAAATGTAATCCAATAAATAACGTATTAAAGGTAAATATATGTTATCTGCAATAACCAACTTGTTTTACTAATAATTATGGCAGCATTCAAAAAATGTAATCTGTCATCATCATCTAAGATGGACAACAACTGGAATTGCCCCAGAGATAAAATGTTACTTTTCAACACCTTATTCTGTCATTACTAGAAAGACAAAACTAATAACATACAGAACATTGGTAGGTGGACACTAAAATATCAGTATCTCTTGGCTTATAATGGTAGCCAGCTCACCAAATCATATCTCCAATGCAATCATTCAAGGGAATTTACAACTCTAAATTCATTTTCTTGTATCTTATTTTCCTAGGACAAAGCTAACTAGGATTTTTCTCTAAATACTGCTTCAGCAGAAGCTCTAATATTTGTAATGCAATTCTTCATGAACATATTAGGCTAATTTCAAACCATCTTGCAAAGACAAGGTGTGAATGCTTTAACTTTTGTAGGCCAAGAGGCAGGGACCACTATTTTGAAATGAGCATTTGAGCATTGTCATGTACTCTCTGCAGGAATTGATATTTGGGCAATGTGCGTTTGCTAAAAGTCTAGACAGACCCCTAGTCAGTGGAGCAAAAGAAGTGGAAAAAAAAACCTATTCAAGCATAGAATATTGCATATTCTCAAGTGCGCTAACCTGACATAAAAATATGAATATTTCCCATTCTAATGTTCCTCACTTTGCAGAATATGTTCTATTTATTCATCGATACATATTTCTATATTTGTATCTGATGGTATTTTGCTACAAATATATAT